>NW_022436993.1:12356429-12524601 GCF_009761245.1 Sapajus apella
TTTCTTTCTTTCTTTCTTTCTTTCTTTCTTTCTTTCTTTCTTTCTTTCTTTCTTTCATCTGTCTTTCTTTCTTTCTCTCTCTCTCTTTCTCTCTCTTTCTTTCTTTCTTTCCTCCTTCATTCTTTCTTTCTTCTTTCTCTCTCTCTTTCTTTCTTTGTTTTTCTTTTTTTGTTTTTTTGAGTTCAATTTTTTTTAATTTTATTGCATTTTAGGTTTTGGGGTACATGTGAAGAACATGCAAGATTGTTGCATAGGCACACACATGGCAGTGTGATCTGCTGCCTTCCTCCCCATCACCCACATCTAGCACTTCTCCCCATGCTATCTCTTCCTAACTCCCCTCCCCCTTCTGTCCCTCCCCTATTTCCCCCCAACAGACCCCAGTGTGTAGTGCTACCCTCCCTGTGTCCATGTGTTCTCATTGTTCAACACCCGCCTATGAGTGAGAACATGCGGTGTTTGATTTTCTGCTCTTGTGTCAGTTTGCTGAGAATGACGGTTTCCAGGTTCATCCATGTCCCTACAAAGGACACGAACTCATCGTTTTTTATGGCTGCATAATATTCCATGGCGTATATGTGCCACATTTTCCCTGTCCAGTCTATCATCGATGGGCATTTGGGTTGTTTCCAGGTCTTTGCTATTGTAAACAGTGCTGCAATGAACATTTGTGTGCACATGTCCTTATAGTAGAATGATTTATAATCCTTTGGATATATACCCAGTAACGGGATTGCTGGGTCAAATGGAATTTCTATTTCTAGGTCCTTGAGGAATCGCCACACTGTCTTCCACAATGGTTGAACTAATTTACACTCCCACCAACAGTGTAAAAGTGTTCCTATTTCTCCACATCCTCTCCAGCAACCCTAGAAGAAAATCTAGGCAAAACCATTCAGGACATAGGCATAGGCAAGGACTTCATGACCAAAACACCAAAAGCATTGGCAACAAAAGCCAAAATAGACAAATGGGACCTAATCAAACTCCACAGCTTCTGCACAGCAAAAGAAACAGTCATTAGAGTGAATCAGCAACCAACAGAATGGGAAAAAATTTTTGCAGTTTACCCATCTGACAAAGGGCTGATATCCAGAATTTACAAAGAACTAAAACAGATTTACAAGAAAAAAGCAAATAAGCCCATTCAAAACTGGGCAAAGGATATGAACAGATACTTTACAAAAGAAGACATACATGAGGCCAACAAGCATATGAAAAAATGCTCATCATCACTGGTCATCAGAGAAATGCAAATCAAAACTACATTGAGATACCATCTCACGTCAGTTAGAATGGCGATCATTAAAAAATCTTTGTTTTTCTGATGGAGTCTTACCTTGTCATTCAGTCTGGAGTGCAGTGGCGAGATCTCAGCTCACTGCAATCTCTGCCTTCTGGGCTCAAATGATTCTCCTGCCTCAGCCTCCTGAGTAGCTGGGACTACAGGTGCCCACCACCCACACCCAGCTAGTTTTTATATTTTTAGCACAGACGGGGTTTCACCATGTTGGCCAGGCTGGTCTCAAACTCTTGACCTCAGGTAATCTACCCTCCTCAGCCTCCCAGAGGCTGGGATTACAGGCGTGAGCCACTGCACCTAGCCTTTTTTTTTTTTTTTTTTTTTTTTTTTGACAGGGTCTTGCATGGGCTGGAGTGCAGTGGCGCTATCTCTGCCCAGGACAACCTCTGCCTTGAGGCTCAAGCGATCCTCCCACTTTAGTCTCCCAAGTAGCTGGGACTACAGGCTTGTACCACCCTGCCTTGCTAATTTTTGTATCTTTTTTTTTTTTGTAGAGATGGGGTTTTGCCATGTTGCCCAGGCTGGTCTCCAACTGCTGAGCTCAGGCAATCCATCCACTTCAACCTCCCAAAGTTCTGGGATTACAGGTGTGGGCCACCATGCCTGGTCTAGGATTTTTCTTTAGTTGACAAGATTTTGTAATAAATAGCCAAGTGTGAGATGCAGCAGAAACAGGCTTAGATGTCAGACTGTACCCAGGAGAGGAAAACCAATAAGATGCCCACATATCACTTGTGTTAAGACCATGGAACACCATTTTGGGCCCAAGTTCAAGAAAACAATCCTGAGATAAAAGTGGCCTAAAAGAGTCCATAGACAAAGAAGAGCTTAACATGAGAGAAAGCCAATGCTGTTTGTAAAAACTGCTGCCAGTGCCATGGAAATCTGGAGGCTGCCGCCGAGAATGTCTCCTGAACCAGACCAGTCCCATGGGAAGTCCAAATTACAACCAGATAGTACAAACGTGGAAAGCAGAGACACAGAAACAATCCATTCATTAGGGATGAGTTTTAGAGTTATGTTTTAGAATAAGTGGGTCCGCAGACAGTGGTTTGGCATATTAGCCTGGTTGTGTCTTATCCTGAAGTGTACTTTCTTTCTTCCTGTCTTTGTTTACCGGTTTTCCTTTATTCAGAATGCAGGCACTTCCTAGCACAAAAGTTCTTGGTTCTGTCTCTCTCTCTCTCTCTCTCTCTCTCTCTCTCTCTCTCTCTCATATATATACACACACACACACTCTTAAAAATCAAAACATATGGCCAGTAGCTTATACCTGTAATACCAGCACTTTGGGAGGCCAAGGCAGGAGAATCACTTGACGTCAGGAGTTCAAAACCAGCCTGGCAACCATGACAAAATGCTGTGTCTACTAAAAATACAAAAATTAGCTGGGCATGGTGGTGGGCACCTGTAATCCCAGCTACTTGGAAGGATGAGGAAGGACCGCTTGAACCCAGGAGGTGGAGGTTGCAGTTAGTGAGATCGTGTCACTACACTCCAGCCTGAGTGACAGGGCAAGACTCTATCTCAGGACAAAAAAAAAAAAAATCAAGACATGAAAAGATGGAGATGCTTTAGTATTTCTTTACCATTAACTGCTGATTTCTTTTTGAATCATTTTGAGAGTCTTGACCTCAGGAGCTGTAACTTACCTCCTAGCTGAAGCATTACTTGATGTCTGTTACTTGCTACTTTAATGCTCAGCCGTCTTCTATAAACTCTCCTCCCAGACCTTTCAGAAGGTCTGATCAGGAGAGCCAATTTTAATTTACTGCCTCTCCAATTGTGATGAGCTAGTGACATCTATAGCTTGCCCCTGGACCTGGCCAGTCTGTCCTAGGTATACTTTCTCTTTCTTATGGGAATGCTACCTCTGATAGAGGAATTGTATTCGCCTTTTACTCTTAAACATGCCTGAATAGCTACATAGCGGATACCAGATTTAAAAAATAATAATAATAATAATAGGGTGCTTGAAGATCCAATTCTTGACCACCAAAGACAGAATTATACATTCTGAGATTTTTATCTTCTCTTTGAGATGGTCTTCAGGTTTGCATATATAGTGAGTTGACTCTTTCAGTTATGCTTTGCATGAACTTTTCAGGAGGTTAAAAAAAAGTGGAGTTTTTCTTTCCCTACAAATCCTCAACATTCATGTCTTAAAGAAAATTACATGGTGGACTGACCCCCCGGCCTTGTCTCCACGTAGGTATAATTATAGGCAAAGTACATGAGAGTTGTCTGTTGGTTCTTGTGTGCTAGGAATATCTGAAATCCAAAAACAAATTACCAACAAGAAAAAGACAGTGTGCATTGCTTTCGTTTAGCTTCACAGGGCCCTTAATCTAATTTCACCCAACCCCTTTCTTCAAAGGCTGCACTTCCAACTGTATTGCACATTTTGGCTGCACAGTATCCCTTTAATCCATAAATTTAAATCTATGCCACAGTGAAGAGTTGGGTAAGGAATTATGAAAATCAGAAATTCCTGTTGGAGCCAAATTCTGAGTAGCAGCTGTGGAAAGAAACATGTTTACCAACAGTTATTTCCTTATTGCAGAAAGAAGTCATTTTCATTTGTTCTGCAGAAGACATTTTTCGTGGTTACCACCAGCTTCTCCTAGCACTTCCCAAATTGTCCTGAGAACCGTCTGCCTATCATGGGTGCTAAAGGCCAGCCTCCTCCACCCTCACTAGGAAGCCATGGCCTGTGGCTTCATGGTCAATTGTGAAAGAGACTCCAAATGTTCATGGAGAAAATGGGCTTTAACTGTTGTTTACATTTCTTGGATAACTTCTTCCTTGCTTTTTGTTTTGTTTTTCATAAAATAATTTCTGGAATGCCATTTCAGAAAGTGGGTTTGCAAGCTATTTGGAGACCTTTTGTCTATGATGTTTAAGAGTGCCATTCCTCTATATGTAAAACAGTGTCACAAAAGAAAGAGATGTGTTCCATCAACCCCTGCCATGTGATGCTCTCATTCTCTAGCTCAAAGTAAGCCCTGTGTTTTATTGAGAGACCACTTACAAATGTTTGTGAATGACAATTTACCTCAATAGGTCATGTTCTTTATTTGTACACAAGATACATCTGATGAAAACACAGGAAGTTAAAGAGTTTTCTTCAGGGTATTGTTTTGTTTTGATTTTTGGTTTTTTTGGAGACAGGCTCACTCTGTCACCCAGGCTGCTGGAGTGCAATGTCACTATCTTGGCTCATGGCAGCCTCTGCCTCCCAGATTCAAGCAACTCTCCTGCCTCAGCATCCTGAGTAGCTGGGATTACAGGTGTACACCACCACCAGGCCAGCTAATTTTTGTATTTTTGGTAGAGATGGGGTTTGCCATGTTGGCCAGGCTGGTCTCGAACTCCTGGCCTCAAGTGATCTGCCCACCTTGACCTCCCAAAGTGCTGGGATTACAGGTGGGAGCCACCGCACCTGGGCCTTTGGGCTATTGTTTTACCACTATTATTAGTGTATACTGCTAATCATAATAGGCTATAGCTTGGGAATAAAGAGTCGTTCCTAGTTCTTTCTAGTGCCTCTTTTCTGTAGTTTAGGTAACTACAGAGTTCAACTCTGTAACATAATTGTCAATGACCTATAAAAAAATTCACATGATTCATCTCAAAGGAAAATCTACATGTATACCCACATAGTATATCATAGAAAACATATGAGGGAATTCTAGCTAGCGATTTCCACAATTCTTAATTTTCTGTCTAAGCTCACTTTTTATCTTATGCCATAAAAATTGTTCTATCAGATCCTCGATCATTGAGCATCTGTATCAGGCCATTCTTGCCTTGCTATAAATACCTAATACTGGGTAATCTATAAAGAAAAGAGGGTTAATTGGCTCACGGTTCTGCAGGCTGTACAGGAAGCATGGTCCTGGTACCAGCTTGGCTTCTGGGAGGACTGAAGGAGCTTTACTCATGGCAGAAGACAAAGTGGGGAGTAGGCACTTCACAGGGCAAAAACAGGAGCGAGAGAGAGAGTGGGTGGGGCTGGGAGTGCCACACACTTTTAAACAACTAAATTGTAGGAACTCAGAGTGGAAGCTCACTTACCACCAATGGGATGGCCCAAGGCAATTCATGAGGGATACACTCCCATGACCCCAGCATCTCCTACCAGTCCCCACCTCTCACACTGGGAATTAAAACTCGACATGAGTTTTGGGAGGACAAATATCCAAAACATAACAGCATCCTTGATCAACTGTGGGGCTTCTCCTCCTCCTCACTGTGCCAGGTCCTGCCCTGGCCCTGAGATGTCCCAGCGCTGACAGGGCTGGCCTATCCAAGGCCTCCCCTCCGGTTCACGCACTCCATCTCCCAGGGTTTCAGCCACTGGTCTTCAACAACACTTCAAACTACCCTGCCTCCAAGACATTCAACTCAACTTTCCTTTCTCCTCCAATTCAATCTCCTATTTTTATAATGGTCTCAATTGTTCTCTTCAAGAAACTTTTTCTTCCCTGGCATAGATGTTTTCTCTGACTCAGTTACCCCATCCCACTCTCAGGACTTTCTCTGGCCATACCTTCTTTCCTATCAAGCCTGGACCCCATGATGAGTTACTTGAAACACGCCTTTATAAGCCCCCATAACCCCCTGTTTCTAGTATCCTTCCAAGTCCCTGTCCTGAAAAATCTCAGTCATGCACAGTTCCACAGCCTGGATTCTCTACCCCACAGCCTGACGGCGCCTTGAAAGACTGATGTCCGCGCATGCTCACAGAGCAGCCAGGGTCGCAGGAGCATCTGCCGTTGTGATGATCGCTCTTCCCCATCTTCCTCATTGCCTTGCCTAAACCTTCACCGCTCTCTCTGTCCTTCCTACGCAATAGCTCTATCATTACTCTTAGGATGTGGTCTTAAAACAAGAGAATCTTCAAATGATCCATTTCCCCATCCCGAGCCCCTCCCCACCTGATAGGGTTAGGCTTTGTGCCCCCACCCAAATCTCATCTTGAATTACAATCCCAATAATCCCCATGTGTCAAGGGAGAGACCAGGTGGAGGTAATTGGATCATGGGGGCGGTTTCCTCCGGCAGGTTCTTGTGATAGTGAGTGAGTTCTCACGAGATCTGATGTTTTTATACCTGTTTGGTAATTCCTCCTGTGTTCATTCTCCCTCCTGCCACCTTGTGAAGAAGGTGCCTTGCTTCCCCTTCACCTTCTGCAATGATTGTGGGTTTCCTGAAGCCTCCCCAGCCAGGCAGCACTGTGAGTCAATTAAACCTCTTTCCTTTATAAATTACCCAGTCTCGGGCAGTTCTTCAATAGCGGTGTAAGAATGGACTATTACGCCTCCCACCGCACACATGCATCTCCTAATCATCTCTCTCCCATCCTGAATTTCTTTCTAACACTTCCAGAGGAAGGAGGCTTATTCCTCCAGCTCCATGATATAACTTTACTACATCAAGTATCCCCATTTCCCGTATCCTCAGCCTCTTCTCCCCGTGGGCATTCCTTGGGTTCTGTGAACTTTGTTAAATTTCTCCCATCTTCCAAACAGTGAGTGCAGTAACTTGACTTTGTATTCTCTTCCAAGAATGGTCCTCTTTCCCCTTCCATTTGTAGTCAAGCTGTACTTGCTATCCTTACTTCTTCATTTCTCACTTACTTTTTTTTTTTTACAATTTTACATTTTTGTACATTGTTCATAATTTTAATGTTAAAAATGCTAAATGCTCACCATAAGTATAAGGCAATATGTAAAAACATAAAGAAGAGCATTTTAAATATCTAATGGTGTTATTACCTGTTTACTGTTTTTTCCATTTATTTACGCATTAACTTATTTTTCCACTTCATCCATAAACATTTTATGATTACATATATTGCCAATGAATAAGGAGACATGGCCAGGCACAATGGCTCACACCTGTAATCTCAATGTTCTGGGAGGCTGAGGGAGGAGGGTCACTTGAGTCCAGGAGTTCAGGACCAGCCTTGGCAACATAGCAAGACTCTGTCTTTACAGAAATAAAATTCACCAGGTGTGGGGGGATGTGCCTGTAGTCCTAGCTAAAGCAGGAGGACCACTGTGCTGAAATGAGCTACGATTGTACCCACTGTGCTCCAGCCTGAGTGACAGAGTGAGACACTGTCTATAGATATAAAAAATAAAGAGACCCTTAAAAATCTATAACATTATTATCATACCTAAATAGAAATAAACAAAACTTCCTTAATATCATCAGATCTCTACCACCCTTACACTTTGAGGACTGCCCGTCCAGATTTTTTCTATTTATAGACATGCAATGTCAGATATATCCATTTTTATTAAAAATACAATCTTATTACATATGCTATTGTAAACCTGTCTTTTCCCCTTACTAATATCTTGTATCTTTTTAAATTCCAATGGAGCTTCATTTTTAAATGTCATCATTTTTAAAACCTGCCCAGTAGTTTTTGTATAAATATAAATTATTTAATCAGTAACCTATATATGCCTGCAAAGTGTTAGGCTACTATTACTCTTTTTCTTCTCTATTATAAATAGTGTTGCTACAAACATCAATATTTTGTTCTGATGCCTTATTTGGGGGACAAGGCTCATCTCATCTCTGAGCCATAGGGAATTTAATATAAGAACAGAAGGATTTAATTTCATACCTTTTTCAATATTATCCATTTGTTAAAATCCATTTACTCTTGAGCTACTGCAGTTGAATTTCTACCTCCACCAATCTCTCCTCATAAAAGGACATCTGTAATTTTGTTCTTTTTTTATTTTTATTTTTTTAGAAGCAGGGTCTCACTCCGTTGCTCAGGCTGAGAATGCAGTGGCATGATCATAGCTCACTATGCACGATCATAGCTCGCTGCAGCCTTGAACTCCTGGGCTTAGATGATCTTCCTGCCTCAGCCTCCCAACTATCTGGGACGACAGGCTTGTACCACCACATTGGCTAATTTTTTTTTTTTCTTCATTAGCAATGAGGTCTCACTATGTTGCCCAATCTGGTCTCAAACACCTGGCCTCAAGCCAAGATCCTCCTGATTTGGCTTCCCAAAATGGTGGGATTACAGGCATAAACCTGGCCCATAATTTCTTTTTTAATGTAATTTAAGTTCCAGGGTACATGTGAAGGATGTGCACGTTTATTACGTAGGCAAACATGTGCCATGGTGGTTTGCTGTACCTGTCAACCCATCACCTAGGTATTAAGCCCAACATACACTAGCTATTTTTCCTGATGTTCTCTCTCCCCCAGCCCCCGACCCCAACAGGCCCCAGTGTGTGATGTTCCCCTCCCTGTGTCCACGTGTTCTCATTGTTCAACTCCTACTTACAAGTGAGAACATGCAGTGTTTGGTTTTCCGTTCCTGGTGTTAGTTTGCTGAGGATAATGGTTTCCAGGTCCATCCATGTCCCTGCAAAGGACATGACACAATTTCCAAGTTAGTGCATAAAGGTCTTTGCCCTTCTTTATTCCTCTGCAGGATTTGGCATTCTTTGTCACTCTCTTATTTTTTGCAACTTTCTTTTCCTCAGGCTTCTGTAAAAGCCACTTTCCTGGATTACCTCCTACATCTGATTTCCCTGCCTTAGCTTTCCTCTCCAGATCATCTTTGTCTCCCTGTTTCCTGGGAGGCTCTAAGTGACTCTGTGCTTTGGGTTTTGCATTTCTCATTGGGCAGTGCAGATCAGCTACCAGGCAATTGAGGTACAGCGGGATAGGCACAGATGGGCCGCAGACCAAGTGCACAGAACATCAAACAGAGGCTCAGTGAGTGTGCCTGGGGCTGTCCAGACTAGAGAGCAGTTGTGCATGCTGGAGCTTGGGACCTAGGGCTCTTGGTGACAGAAGAGGTTGGAGAAACTGGCCAAGGCCAGCATGCGAGGACCTGTGCATGCCACACTAGGGAGTCTGGACTCCATCCTTCTGTTTGTCTGGTAGTTTTTTTCTGGATTTCATGATGTAACTGAGCACTTTCATTTCATCTTTTGTGATTCGGTCTACATCTGCAATGTAGAAGTTTCTTTCTTCATTCCATAGAGATGAGCATACTATTATTGCTCCTGTGACTACAAAGAGAAACTGTGTAAAAGAAGTCATGATTCTCAAGGGTGGGAGTGGGGAGCAGAAAATTAGGTCTCTGTATTCAGTGGGTCTAAAATAAAGAATGTTAATGGGATATTCTGCGTGATTTATTGGAATTCTCAAAATATTTATCCAGCCAGCAGACAGACCCAGCATGGAACCTGAGACAAAATAGTAAGTTCTAGAACATTTACAAAACAAACTTGGGGCTGAAAACAGACTCCACTGCAGCGCCGTGGGCATGTAGCATGCTTTGGAAAAGTCATTTTCATCAGGGCAGAGTTTTCTAAAGGAGCGCAGGAACGTGGCGTTCAGCCATGTGGATGTCGGGTCCTTGACCACATCAGGCTGTTTCCCCAAATGAGGTTGGCACCTCACATTTCTATCACCTCAGGATTCATCTCCCCATACAGAATGTTCCTCAGTTTAACTGGCCCCACTATACAATGAGAGAAAAGTAATGAGAGAAGAATGCCTCATGTCTGAAACGTCACCTGCATGTTTTCTATCCTTATGGGGAAATGACTTCTGCTTAAAATCTTCTCCTTGCAAGATAAACTTCCTGGGAATGCATTCCCCATGCTTCATGAATTCCTGTCATTGGAGAGTGGAAAAGCTCGTTCCTTGTATGTGCGGGTCATGTCACTGTCAAACACACCGCTGGTAATCACAATATGTCTGGATTCTCATGTGAATCATACTCCATTGAGAAAAAAAAATGATAGAGTTCAAGGCTAATGAAAATGTAGCAACTGTTCACGCATTTGTACATGGTATCTCCCACTTTGTTTTTGCAGCCTGCTGCCTCCCCAGAGGACACCCCTGAGCTCAGCGCCTTTTTGCGAAACTCTACCATTCCCCATCTTGTCAGGAAGAGGGATGTGCCTGTGGTTGAATTCCACAGACAAAGCCCTGCAAAAATACTGGTGAGTTACCCCAGTGTGCATAGAACTGAGGGAAATGAGTGGATTGGACAGAACTCCCAAATACAGATGGTTTTAACTTCAAGGATCGTTCTTAGTCTCACTCAGATATTCCTAATGTTTTTTGGCAGTATATATCGTGAGAATGAAAAGCAACTTTTCTGTAAGAATTAAGGAGCACTTGCAATACAGCCTTTTCACTTTTCTAAAGCCGCCGTGGAAGCCACCTTGGAGAATGATGGTGGAAACATCAACTCTGACCTTCAGTCCATTTCAGGAACATACAGTTTGAGTTGTTAGTCCGTGCATAGATGCAGGGCTGTGGTAGTTTGAAGTGAGCATGGGCCCTTGGGGTTTTGCACCTGTCCCAGAATCTGAGTCCTCTGCTCATCTGGAAGAGGCAAGAATGGTGTGTTCACGGCTGGGTGTGATGGCTCACACCTATAATCCCAGCACTTTGGGAGGCCAAGATGGGAGGATCCCTTGAGGCCAAGAGTTTGAGACCAGTCTGAGCAACATAGCAACATAATAGCCTCTACTTTTTAAACAGACATGCTGTTTCAGGTTTCCTGGGCCAAAACCCTTGCTGAGTCTTAGCATTGGGGTCTGTGGCAGCTCAAGCCTGAGCTTAGTAAGCCCTTAGCAAATCTTCAGTATTCATGAGTCAGCACGTTTTTTTTTTTGTTTTTTTTTTTTTTTGAGACAGAGTTTTGCTCTGTCACTCAGGCTAGAGTGCAGTGGTGCAATTTCAGCTCACTGCAACCTCCACCTCCCGGGTTCAAGTAATTCTCCTACCTCAGTCTCCCAAGTAGCTGGGACTACAGGCACATGCTACCATGCCCAGCTAATGTTTGCATTTTTGTAGAGATGAGGTTTCACTATGTTGGCCAGGCTGGTCTCGAACTCCTGACCTCAAGTAATCTGCCCGTCTTGGCTTCCCAAAGTGCTGGGATTATAGGCATGAGCCACCACGCCCAGCCAGAGTCAGCTTTTTTTATTTTGTTCTCCCACTCATCCTATTTCAGCAGCTTCTAGTGCTTTATGCTTTCCTGTGACTAGCCATCTTCTTCCCTGACTATGTGGCAAGGGTTCAACGTGAATGTCAGGGTTTCATCTGTGTTCTATAGACCATCTCCATAAAAAGTAGGAAGCTACATGCACATTTCCAGCTATGTAGAAGTAATCAGAGATCATCTCAAAAGCTAATACCCTTCTCAAAAGCAAGCAAACAAGGTAAGTGAGGATGATGAACAGGTACAAAATATAGTTAAATAGAATGAATAAGATCTATTGTTTGATAGCACAACCAGAATGGCCACAGTCAACAATTTATTGTACATTTAAAAATAACTAAAAGAGCATAATTGGAACATTTGTAACACAAAGCAAGAAATGCTTCAGGTGATGGTACCCCATTTACCCTGATGTGATTATTACACATTGTGTGCCTATGTCAAAATATCTCATGTATCCTATAAATATATGCAACTACTATGTAACCATAAAAATTAAAATAGATATATAAAATAAAGATGAAGCAAGAAAGCAAGCATTCCGTGCCTGGGGCAGGGACAGGCTGGGAACACTGGGTCTGGTATGGGAGGCACAGACCCAGCAGGTACTTCCTGCCCCAAAGCTGCAGTTCAGAAGCTCAGTCCAAGATGCAGTGATTTGTGATGACACTGAATCAAAGGCCACAGTGACAAGTCCAGGATTGTCGAGCCAAAGAGAGAGACTCGCCTGGGCACAGTGCTCAGTGTAGAATACCAGCCCTTTGGGAGGCTGAGGTGGGCAGATCACCTGAGGTCAGGAGTTCAACACTAGCCTGGCCAACATAGTGAAACCCTGTCTCTACTAAAAATACAAAAAAAAATTAGCCAGGCTTGGTGGCAGGTGTCTGTAATCCCAGCCACTCAGGAGACTGAGGCAGGAGAATCAATTGAACCTGGGAGGTGGAGGTTGCAGTGAGCTGAGATGGTGCCACTGCACTCCAGCCTGGGAGACAGAGTGAGACTCAGTCTCAAAAAAAAAAAAAAGGAGAGAGAAAGACCCTTGACAGAAGGCCTCAGGGCAAATGAGAAATAAGAAAGGGAAGGTGGAGGCAGAACTGGAAGAAGAGCTAGAGTTCCTTCTGTAGCAGTCGCTGTCCTGGCTGGGTTGAAAGCCATGAGACACCTAACCTAATATGCTGCCCATCCTCTCTAGACTGGATTCATCCCCGAAACTTGGAATAGCTCCTAGACTTGTCCAGGTGCCACAGTGAACTGGCCCAAGGGAGCATCCTCCTTCCCTACCTGTCCACAGTACTGACGGCCCATTAGGGTAGGCAGTATGTTTTGTTTTCTCGTTGTTTTCTCAACATGTAGCACAGTACCAGCTCATCTGTTGAGCAAATGTGTGAATGACACAGTGAATGAACTCATCGTGGGCACTACTAATAGCTTCTGGAGTCACCTTCTAAAATGCTCCATGGTGAGCCCTTCTACCTACCTGTTCTTAACCTAAACGCTGTCAATCCCAAATCAAATTATAAGCAAATGATATACTGCAAACTGTTTAAAAGATAATGGTAGTGACCAAATTTATTAGCCACCCGAGCTGCTGAATTCCAAATAAAATGGCTGCATTTATTTATTTATGTCATTTTATTTATTTACTTATGACATAATAAATAATTAAAAGCAGCCATTTTTTATGACAATGTTCAAGTCTGCTTTGGGGACTAGAAGTGCTCCGGCCAGTTATGAAACTGATATAGCTCAAGGTAGCTATCACTGAAGAAAGGAAATCAGTGCTACAGAAATTGAATCCCTGATATTCTCATTTATAGAACTGAAACTTATATGCTTGATTTACGTAACTGAAAAATTAAAGTTTAAGAAAGGATTTGCAAAAGATAAAATGTAATGACAGTGAGAGTGAATGTTAACAATCAGTTGTCCTTTCAACTAAAGCAGAAAATGCACTAAGGATAGTCTTCTACTCTCTCAGCCAACTTAGTGGCATCTGTGGGATGTATGTGTGTGCACATGTGTGCAAGTGTGTCAGTGCACACATAATGGGAAGGGAGGATGCAGATGTTCCAATACAGGAGGCAAGACTCAGGAAGGATGATGCAAGGGGTGGATCTGGGCAGCCCAGAGGCACCCATGAGACCATGGCTTCATGCCAGAGAGGCACTAGCCCAAAAAAGTAGTTCGTTATTTTTTGTAATCCACAGACTTAGGGTACAAGGACCCAGAAGAACAGCCCCTCCACCCCACAGGCTCTGCCTCTCCTTCAGTTCTGAGCTCAAGGCAATTCATTAGGGGATGCAGATTGGAGTTATCAGATGATACAGAGAAGGCTCATGAGTTTTAAGGAAGACAAATGGGTGGCAAAAGGGGAAGCTGGACAAGTCCTAAATCAACTTCCTTTCCATTCCTGCACTCCTGTATTTACCTTGAAATAACTATTTTTTAAAAACAGAAGCATAGCAATTTAAATCTCTGACAATCATTTATTTCAGTCCAGTAAAGTAGAATAACACCATATTAAATTAAATCATACTCCTGAAAATCCCAAATGTGTTACCCATCACATGGACAACTTATTTTTTTTTTTTTTTTTTTTTTTTTGGAGACAGAGTTTCTTTTTTATTGCCCAGGTTAGAGTACAATGTCACGATCTCAGCTCACTGCAACCTCCGCCTCCCATGTTCAAGTGATTCTCCTGCCTCAGCCTCCTGAGTAGCTTGGATTACAGGCATGTGCCACCACATCTGGCTAATTTTTTTGTATTTTTAGTAGAGACAGGGTTTCGCCATGTGGGCCAGGCTGGTCTCGAACTCCTGACCTCAGACGATCCACCTGCCTCAGCCTCCCAAAGTGCTGGGATTAAAGGCATGAGCCACCATGCCCAGCTGGATAACTTTTTTAAGCCAGAATAAAGAGCCCTCAAAGAGGATATTAGGATGAAAGTGATGTAAACAAATCCTAGTTCTGTGTCTTATTGATGCAAAAGTTTTCAGAGTTTTAGTTTGGGATAATGAAATAGCTTTGGAGTTGAATGGAGGCGACAGTGGTAGAACATTGCGAATGTCCTTAATGCCACTGAACTGTACACCTAGCTTTAAAAGGTTAAAATAGGTTTTAAAAGGTGTGTCTTAAACATTCTTTGGCATTCATGTATTTCATCTTGACAGTAGAAAATGTTTGAACTATGGAAATTGACAGAAAAATACAATAAATCTAACTTAAATAATCAGTTAAACTGAAGTCAAATGAAGCATTTATTATGATAGAAGTACCTAAAGTTATATGACAAAAAACTATGGCAATTGGAAGATTGTAATTTAAATAATTTTTTTTTTCTTGAGATAGAGTCTCGTTCTGTCGCCCAGGCTGGAGTGCAGTGACATGATCTCAGCTCACTGCAACCTCCACCTCCTGGATTCAAGTGATTCTCCCACCTCAGTCTCTCGAGTAGTTGGGACTACCGGTACCTACAACCACACCCGGCTAATTTTTGTGATTTTTGTAGAGATAGGGTTTCACCACATTGGCCAGGTTAGTCTTAAATTCCTGATCTCAAGTCAACCTTCCGCCTTGGCCTCCCAAAGTGCTGGGATTATAGGCATAAGCCACCATACCTGGCCTCAAGTAAATTTTTATGACAGTGTAATGTTTAAAAAACATAATAGTAGGGAATCCATTTACTATTCCTTTTAGGATAAGTTAATAAAGCTCTGTAGGTTATAATTTTTTAAAGCTTCCCTGGTGAACAATAGAACAGAAAAGGACATCATTCTCAGCAAACTAACACAGGAACAGAAAACCAATCACCATATGTTCTTACTCATAAGTGGGAGTTGAACAGTGAGAACACATGGACACAGGGAGGGGAACATCACACACCCAGGGTCTGTCGGGGGATGTAGGGTTAGGGGAGGGATAGCATGAGAAGAAATACCTAATGTAGATGATGGGTTGATGGGTGCAGCAAACCACCATGGTACATGTATACCTATGTAACGAATCTGCACTTTCTGCACATGTATCCCAGAACTTACAGTATAATTTAAAAAAATAAAATAAAGACATCTATAGAATTCTAGTATGCAGTACTAATGGGAGAAGCCCTCTGAAAAACCAATGTCCAAACCTATGCAGAACTGATCATTTGAAAACTCAAAGTTCACGTATGTTTTTTAATTCCACTTCAGGGTATGCCTCATGAGTACACTGAGACGGTAGAGATCAATAACTATATATCTTTTGAAAATTGTGTATATTTGTGTTGCAGGGTCTATTTTTTCCCATCTATTGTTTCTCTTTAAATAGTGTTGATGTAAGATAATTTTAAACTTCCGAATATCATAGAAACTTACTCTCATATCATAAACAAAGGGCTAATCTTACTAATAAATAAGTAGCTCCTTAAAAGTATATCAGAGGCCAGGCACAGTGGCTCACAGCTATAATCTCAACACTTTGGGAGGTCAAGGCATGAGGATGACTTGAACTTAGAACTTTGAGGTTACAGTAAGCTCTGATTATCCCACTACACCCCAGCCTGAGACAGAGAAAAACACATGTTTCAAAAAAAGAATATCAGGAAAAGATCAATATTCTAATATAAAAATAGACAATATGTGAAAAGTATTACATATTGTAATAGTATATAAAATATTATATTTATATAATATAAAAATGACTAACAGTCATTTGTGTTTTGATTTTTTTTTGTTTTTATCCATGTAGAGAGTTTTAACTTTTTAGTTAAAGTGACTAATTTGTGCTTTGTGGTTTCTGGTGTTTGAATAAAATGTTAAATGATCATTAAAAAAAAAAAAAGAAAGAAAGAAACTCTCAGATGAAGGCTAAGGCAGTACTTGATTTCCATATCTGGTTTTGTTAACACATATATTACTCTCTCTCTTATTTCTTCAAAAATTGCAAATCCTATGCCTCCCCATGTCCTGGAGTCAAAACAACTCTGGATAGAAAGTGATTATGCAAAGTTTATTCTAAAATCAAAAGTGAAATAAGCCCTCCTACAGTTTTTATTTAGTTAAAAACAACTTACTGAATCAGATTTCTGATGAGGAATTTGAAAGTGCAAAATGCCAACATCCTGTGTTGGGATCATAATTTCCAATTTGCATGGGAAAAATTTGTATCTACAACATTGAAAAATAATTTCTCCTCTGCCTAAGAATATCCTCCCCTTTCTCGCCCTGGGGCCCCCGCTGTTTCTGTAGCTATCACCTCCGTCTCCTCCTCTCCAAACTTTCCTGTCTTCCCTTTCATTGCTCAGCTTCTAGCCACCTTGCCTTTCTTAACGCCTCTTCAGCATTTGATACTATTGGCCACTTCCTAAAACTCTCACATCTCTTAAACTCCCCCCAAAACATCCCCTCCTGGTTCTCTTTCTGCCATTTGGATGGCCCCTTCTTAAAAATTCTCTTCTAAGATTGCTCTCTGCCCGTCCTTTCAATGCTCCTGTGCCTCAGGATTCCATCCCAGTCCCCTGCCCTTCTCTCCTATCCATTTAATTTTTTGCATGATCATATTTCCAGTCCTTCCTTGGTGCCTCCTGTCATCTCAACCCTCCCTTACTGCATTCAAGCCTTAAAGGCATGATCTGGATGTCTAAGAGCCACCCCAGTCCTCACTTGCCCAAAACCCTTGTCTCCATGACTCCCCAAATGTGTCTCCTCTCTAGAATCCCCAGTCTCAGTATTGCCAGCACCCGTCCATCCCACGCTTCTCAAAAGAGCACTCTCCATGCAACCTGTGTAGTCATCATGTCTCTAATCTATTTTCTAAACTTCTCCAAATTTTATCTTCCTCTCTCCATTCTACTGCCTCCATTCAGCTTTCAGCATCACTCACCAGGGGCTCTTGTAACGGGCCCCTGTCACCCTCTGCCACCTACTCTTCCCTCTCTCTTCTCTTTCCTCTCATATTACCCATCCCTCTAAAATACAAACCTGATCAATACCCCTGGATTTGAAAACATCACAGACTCCCCAGCGCTTTCTGAATAAAATCTAAACTCCTTAGTATGCGTAGGAAGACTCTTCGTGTAGACTTTCTCTCATTGCTATCTTATTTCCATCTGTCCATCTCATCCTCATAGACCGTGCCCTTCCCTTTCTTGAGCATTTCCTGGTCTTGTACAACAGAACCATGGGCCAGACCTCCCATTCTGCTAGGTGACCTACCATTCATACTCTTCATGGCTCATTCCAAGAATCATCTTCTCCAGAACCCTCCAACAGAGCTGGCTAACTGGGATTCCCATCTGCAGGGAGTCTGCAACTCCCGACCTTGATGCCCCTCTTGCCTCAAAGGGAGGGATTAGCGGTATGCTGCGTGTCAGCCATGGAGCACAGGTCAACATGAGAGTCCTTGAAAGGACCACAAACTACAGAGTTTTGAGAATTCCTTTTCCTGCTGTGGGCACCTATATTAGTCCATTTTCATGCTGCTGATAAAGACATACCCAAGACTGGGTTATTTATAAAGAAAAAGAGGTTTAATGGACTAATAGTTCCACATGGCTGGAAAGGCCTCACGATCATGGTAGAAGGCAGAAGACATGTCTTACGTGGTGGCAGTCAAGCAGAGAATGAGAGCCATTAGAAAGAGGAAAATCCTTATAAAACAATCAGATTTCAGGAGACTTATTCACTACCATGAGAACAGTATGTGGGAAACCACCCCCATGATTCAGTCATCTCCCACTGGGTCCTTCCCATAACACGTAGGAGTTATGGGAGCTACAATTCAAGATGAGATTTGGGTGGGGACACAGCCAAACCATATCAGCACCTCAGCACCCAACTCTAGTAGCCCAAGGACAGCCCATTCACCTGCCTTTGGAAATGTTCTGTAGGAATTGAACCTTACAGCAATTTATCAGATAATATATTACTAAACCCATTGCAGAGAATTCTAAGGATCTTGAAAAAGGTTCTTAGGGTAATATATTCCTTGGATTATTCTATGTTATATCCATTTCATTAAAATGAAATGTCGCAGTCAACTACTTCACATAATATCCAATACATTGATTTTTATTGAGCACTAATAGGCCAATGTTGAGTGCTTGAGATATGAAAAATGAATAAGCATGGGCCACAAGATAAAATTAAATCCGTGAGGGAGTACAATTAGCAAAGTATCATTCTGTGCACGGCACACAGAAAATTATGGTTATGATGTGTTCATTTCCATGCTGGAATCTGATTAGAAAATCTGATTTGAGGCCAAGCATGGTGGCTCATACCTGTATTCCCAACACTTTAGAAGGCCGAGCCAGGTGGATCACCTGAGGTCAGGAGTTCGAGACCAGCCTGCCCAACATGGGGAAACCGTGTCTCTACTAAAAATACAAAAATTAGCCGGGCATGGTGGCAGGTGCCTATAATCCCAGCTACTCAGGAGGCTGAAGCAGGAGAATTACTTGAACCTGGGAGGTGGAGGTCGCAGTGAGCCCAGATCGCACCATTGCACTCCAGCCTGAGTAACAAGAGCAAAACTCTGTCTTTAAAAAAAAAAAAAAAAAAAGAAAGAAAAGAAAATCTGATTTGATAGATAGAATGTCATTATAATGAATCCTTTCCAGGAACATGCATTTCTTTTTTTTTTTTTTTTTCCCATTTATTTATTTTATTGCATTTTAGGTTTTGGGGTACATGTGAAGAACATGCAAAATTGTTGCATAGGAACACACGTGGTAGTGTGATTTGCTGCCTTCCTCCCCATCACCTACATCTGGCATTTCTCCCCTTGCTATCTCTCCCCAGCTTCCCACCCCCCACCGTCCCTCCCCTATTTCCCCCCAACTGACCCCAGTGTGTAGTGCTCCCCTCCCTGTGTCCATGTGTTCTCATTGTTTAACACCCGCCTATGAGTGAGAACATGCGGTGTTTGATCTTCTGGTCTTCTGTCAGTTTGCTGAGAATGATGGTTTCCAGGTTCATCCATGTCCCTACAAAGGACCCAAACTCGTTTTTGATGGCTGCATAATATTCCATGGTGTATATGTGCCACATTTTCCCTATCCAGTCTATCGTCGATGGGCATTTGGGTTGGTTCCAGGTCTTTGCTATTGTAAACAGTGCTGCAATGAACATTCGTGTACACGTGTCCTTATAGTAGAACGATTTGTAATCCTTTGGATATATACCCAGTAATGGGATTGCTGGGTCAAATGGAATTTCTATTTCTAGGTCCTTGAGGAATCGCCACACTGTCTTCCACAATGGTTGAACTAATTTACACTCCCACCAACAGTGCAAAAGTGTTCCTATTTCTCCACATCCTCTCCAGCATCTGTTGTCTCCAGATTTTTTAATGATCGCCATTCTAACCGGCGTGAGATGGTATCTCAGTGTAGTTTTGATTTGCATTTCTCTGATGACCAGTGATGATGAGCATAGGAACATGCATTTCTAATGTTAAAGGTTCTTCATCATATGCTAGGCAATTCTAGAAATTGGTTTAAAAAACAGCCTAATGAGGCTAGGCACAGTGGCTCATGCCTGTAATCGCAGCACTTTGGGAGGCTGAGGCAGGTGGATCACCTGAGGTCTGGAGTTCAAAACCATCCTGGCCAACATGGTGAAACCCCATTTCTACTAAAAATACAAAAAATTAGCCGAGTGTGGTGGTGGGTGTCTGTAATTCCAGCTACTTGGGAGGCTGAGGCAAGAGAATCGCTTAAACCAAGGGGGCAGAGGTTGTAGTGAGCTGAGATTGCACCATTGCACTCCAGCCTGGGTGACGAGAGCAAAGCTCTGTCTCAAAAAAAAAAAAAAAAAAAAAAGCCAGATGAATGAAAGATGCAGATAACCCTTCTTTATAACCAGGAAATAATTTAGACAGAAGAATATTATGGAACAAATGTATATCAATGGGTCAGTAACTGTAGGTCTTTGAGATAAAAAGGGCTCAGGGGCCTTCTTCTGCAACCCCTTCCAGACTTGCTGAACACAGCATCAGGTATTGTGAATATCTGTGAGCAGTGTCTTCCCTGGTTCTGAGGAAATGAAACAGAACAATTCAGTCACTGCTGCAGAAAGATTGTTTTAAAGTCGTTAGAAAAGAGCTCAAATTTTATTGTATTTTGTATGTTGTACTTTGTGTTCCATTTTATCTCTATATTACCACTAAAGTTGATACATCCTTGCCACTAAACTGTGTTTTCTTGGTTTCTTGATTGTTGCATTTATTGTTCTTTATTTAAATTAATAATTTATTATAAGGAAATAGAATATAAATAAGCTAACTTCAGTATTCAGTCTCTACCATGATTTAAAGACTCTGATGTGTTCCCACTGCTGTTGTTTGCAGAACTGTACAAATATCGAGTGTTTACAAATCTCCTGTGCAGTGGGACGACTCGAGGGAGGAGAAAGTGCAGTCCTGAAAGTCAGGTCACGATTATGGGCCCACACGTTCCTCCAGGTAAGAAACACCCACAGAAGCACATACACACTGCTCACTAGGAACTGCTTCACAAAAGCCCAGTGGGAAGTCTTTTCATAAAGATTTCTAATTTAACACTTTGGGAGTCTGAGGCAGGTGGATTACTTGAGGCCAGGAGTTAGAGACCAGCCTGGCCAACATGATGAAAACCCATCTCTACTAAAAATACAAAAATTAGCCAGTCATAGTGGTGAACACCAGTGGTCCCAGCTACTTGGGAGGCTGAGGCACAAGAATCCCTTGAACCTAGGAGACAGAGGTTGCAATGAGCCAAGATTGTGCTACTGCACTCCAGCCTGGGTGACAAAGTGAGATGTTGCTTCAAAAAAAAAAAAAAGATTTTTAATTAAAAAATTATTTTTATTTAATTTTTTATTTTAAAATTTTTCCATTTTCTTAAAACTTGAATTTTAAATTTAAAACTTTTTAATGTTTTTTTAATGTAAAAGTTTTCATTTAAAAAAATATTTTAAAGAAAATTTATGTGGAGGAGTTGAGTAAGATGAACTGGTCCTTTTTTCCAGCAGGTGAAGACAGTTTAAATATCCTGAGTTCCTAAGACCTCGATAGTAGATTCAGAAAATATACTTAGTGCACTGTTACATAGCTAGTGTTGGGTACAGTAACTATTGTTCAGTGGCAGCCTGGTGAGTCTGAGAACATAATTCAAGACATATATGTCCAGAGAAGTTAAAATAGAAATCAATTTAGAAGGGCAAAGGGAGGTTGTTCTAGAAAGTTCCTCTTGTCAGGTCATCCTGAAGCATGAGCTCCAACCTTAGCCAAGCTCCAGGTATGTGCTATGATTTACAGATTATGCACCACTCATGTTATCACCTCTGCATCCCACAACAGCCAGGGATCATTCCATTGATTGTGTGCTCTGTCACCCAGGCTGGAGTGCAATGGTGCAATATTGGCTCTTTGCAACTCCCTCCTCCCAGGTTCAAGCAATTCTGCTACCTCAGCCTCCCAAGTAGCTGAGACGACAGGCGTGCACCACCATGCCCGGCTAATTTTTGTATTTTTGGTAGAGATGGGGTTTCGCCATGTTGGCCAGGCTGGTCTCAAACTCTTGACCTCAGGTGATCCACCTGCCTTGGCCTCCCAAAGTGCTGAGATTACAGGGGTAAGCCACTGCACCTAGCCAACTGTGTGCATTTTAAAAGTTTAAAATTTAGTTTATGCTAAGAAAATGAGAGTTTCCTTTTGGAAAGCATTGTTTATTTAAATGATTCTACTGTGTTACAACCTTATTGTTTGGGGAAGAGTTTTTTTTTTTAAAATCCTAAGTTAACTCTTACCACATCTGCACATTCTTGCTCACATTTTAACTACTAAACAAACTCATTTGGTTTATTGTGCCTTGAAAAATCAAAGAGTCAACTTCCTTGGAGTCTAGTTATAAATATAGAATTTTAATCTCTAGATTTTTATGTTTTCTATGATTTAATATGCTTCTATAGTCTCATCAATCTTGTTTTTGCTTTTAAAATAAACATAAGGAAAATTAAAGTTTTTTTTTTAAAGGTCATTATGAAGCCATCTCCCCTCCCTTCCCTTTCCTCCCTTTCTTCCCTTCCTTCCCTTTCTTCCCTTCCTTCCTGCCTCTTTCCTTTCTTTCATTTTTTTATTTTTTTCATTTCTTTTTTCTTTTATTTCTTTCTCTTTCTTTTCTTTCTTTCTCTCTTTTTCTCTCCTTCCTCTTCCTTCCTTCCTTCCTTCCTTCTTTCTTCCCTTCCTTCTTTTCTTACTTTTCTCCTAAGGCAGAGTTTTTCAATCTCTACACTATTAACATTTTGGACCAGATCATGCTGTGTTGTTCGGAGCCACCCTGGGCATTACAAGATATTTAGCAGCATCCCTGGCCTCTATCTAGTAGGTATCAGCAGCACCCTTACCCCAGGTATGACAACCAAAATTATCTCCAGATATTACCAGTGTCCTCGGGGGACAACATCATCCCATTTTGAACCGCTGACCTAAGGAGAGGCACAGTGCCCAATTTATATGACTCTTTTTAAAATAAAACCGTTATATATTCATTCACTCAACAAATATGTAGGGAGGACCTACTCTGTGCCAAGGGCTGCTTCAGGGTCTAGTTATAGGAGAAATAGCTGTGAACAAAACAGACAAAGCACCTGCCTTCACAGAGATGTTATCTCAGGGGAGGGAGTCAGACACTGAGCAGGTAAACCAATGCATCGGTGCCAGGAAGGAAGTAGAATGGGGTGGTGAGATCAGGGTAGTGGGATAAAGATTAGAGAGCGGGGCTGCTTCTGCAGGTAGGATGGGCAGAGGAGAGCCCTAGGAGGAGGTGCTATGGAACCGAGATCTGAGACGGGAAGACCTGCAGGCAGAGCTCGACAGAAAACAACCGCAGTGCCAAGGCCCTGAGGCCAGCACACTTTAGAACTGTTCAAATAATAAATGGAGACCAGCATGTCTGTATTACTGCAGATGAGACAGACATTATAGGAATTACATGCCATAGACAGGAGCCTGGAATTTAGTCTAAGTGCAATGGACCACACAAAGTTAATCTAAGAAGTGATGTGACAATTAGGTTTTTTAGAGAATAGGAGTAAATAAATTAATACATACTCTAACAAAGCAATGCTACACAGTAATAAAAAGGAATGAATTAGACACATTGGCATGGATGAATCTCAGGAACATAATATTGAGTTTTAAAGTCAAGTCAATTATGATTACATTTATATAAAGCTCAAAAAAAAAAAAACCAAAAAAAACAGGCAACCTAAGCAGTAGGTTGGTAGAACTTTAAAGGAAAACAAGGAAATGAAAGCACAAAATTCAAGAGAGTAGTAAGTAGCCTCTTAGAGTAGAAGACATTTAGCAAGAAACAAAGAGAATGTTTCAAAGGTACTTACTTGTAATGTTTCATTAAAGTCAGGGGTAGGCATATTCAACTTGGCTTCTTTCTCTATCATCATATGCTATAAATGATATATGTTTACTCAGCATCTAATAAAACAGCTTTGAAAGGGCAATATTGGAAACACTGGGTTTGAAAGCTACTGCAGTAGTCCAGAGGGAAATGGTGTTGAGTTAATCTAGAGCAAAACAGTGAAGCAAGTACAGTATAGCAAGGTATGAGTCTGGATTAATTTTGGAGAAAAAAATCAATCCAGACTCATACCTTGCTATACTTGTTGAATTTATTGTGAGAAAATGAGATAAAGAGAGGAATCAAGACTGACTCCAAGGTTTTTTTGCCTAAGCCAAATGGTGAGGAAGACTTGGAGGAATACTGTTTCGGGAGAGGAAACCAAGAGGTCTGTTCTGAACAGTGTTTTAGTTATCTATTGCTGCATAACAAATTTCCCCAAAACCTAGCAGCTTAAAACAATGGACATTCACCCTGTCTCCCTGAGTCTGGAATCTGGCTATGGTTTAGCTGAGTGATTCTGGTTCAGTGTATCTCCTGAAGTTACAGCTGAGACGTTAGTTGGGGCTGAGATGTCAGTCATCTGAAGGTTTGAGTGGGGCTGGAGGCTCTGTTCACAACATGGCTCGGAGACATGCACAGCAGGCCTTACCATGTGGCCCCCTCCACGGCGGTGGTTGAGCAATCTCCTAACATGGTGACTAGCTTCCCCCAGGCAAGTGAGCCAGGAGACAGCAAAGCTCTTATATCTTTCATGGCCTAGCCGTGAAAGCCACTTTCTGTCATTTCCACAGTGTCCTATCATTTGCACATATCAGCCATATTCATTCAGTAGGAGAGGTACCCACACAAGGGTCTGAATACCAGAAGGGAAGAATCCCTGGTGGCCACCTTGGAGAGTTGCTACCACTGATCATTAACCAACTCTTGAATTTCCTACTTTTAGATGAAATTTGTCTGAAAGCATAAACTATAAATCCTGTTTTTCTCTAGTCAGATGAAAGCTGGAAGTAAGTTATATTACTGTGATCAATAGATTAGTTTCTTAGGGCTGATGCAACAAAGGACCAGAAACTAAGTGGCTTAACACAACAGAAATGTACTCTCTTAAAGTCCATAACCAGAAATCTGAAACCAATGTGTCGGCAGGGTTGGTTCCTTCTGGAGGCTTTGAGGAATAAACTATCCCGTGCCTCCCTCCAAGTTTTTTTGGTTTTTGTGGGGGTTTTTTGTTCTTTGGGGTTTTTTTGTTCTTTTTTTTTTTTTTTTTCTTTTTTTTGGTGGAGACAGGGTCTCACTATGTCATTCAAGCTGGGATGAAGTGGTGCAATCATAGCTCACTGCAGCCTTGAACTCCTGGGCTCAAGCAACCCTCCCACCTCAGCTTCCTGAGTAGTTGGGACTATAGGTGCCTGCCACCATGCCAGGCTCAGTTTTTAATTATTTCTGTAGAGGTGATATCTTGCTCTATTGCCTAGGCTGATGTCTAACTCCTGGCCTCAAGCAATCTTCTTGCCTTGGCCTCTCGAATCCATGCGCTTATGGGCATGAATCACCAGGACTGGCACCTCCTAGCTTCTGGTGGTTTCCAGTAATCCTGGTCATTCAGTGGCTTGTAGACTATCACTCTACTTTCCTCCCATCTCCCATCACCTTCTCCTCTGAGTCTCTGTGTCCCTGTGTCTTCTATTTTTTATAAGGACACTCTTACTGGATTTAGAGCCTATGCTAATCCCAGTACAATCTCATCTCAAGCCTTACCTTAATTAAATCTGCAAAGACTATTACTCCAAACAAGGTCATATAATGAGATTCTAAGTGGACATGAATTTGGGGACGACATTATTCAACCCCTTACAATCAATAATCTTCCATCCCCACTAGCAAAGCCTGACTCTGTTTTGTCACAGTATTGCACAAATTTCTTTAATCTAGTTAATTTGCTCCTTAAAATACTTCACTAAACTTACTTGTATGAGAGGGAAGTAATGAATTAGGGTTTCAGTTGTTTTTGTTATGACTGTTTACTACACACATATTCCATCTACTCTCAGACATTATCACTAATTGGGCAAAATTCTGAACCAGAAGAGTGCAGATGCCCTTGGAGTTTTGGTAAATATTGGCAAAAGTGTATGTGTAAACACAGGGGTGAGCATGTTTTTGAATTTCATGAATGTGAAAACTGCCTGTTAGCAAAGTGATGTGCAAGAAACTACAGACATACATTAAATTCAAGTTCTAGGAGCAATGACCGTAATTGAAACTAGACAGAGTCTCTTTTCCCTCCCTTTGGTGGATACCAGGTCAGGTCAGGATGCAGGGGCTCAGCTCCATTCCTGCCTGGTTGTGTTCAGCCGCTTAACTTTCATGGGGCTCAAGTTCCTCATTTGTGAAATGAAGAGATTGGACTAAAGGCTCCTTTTATGCCTGAAAATTCACTGATTCTATGGGTAGCTCACATGTAATTTATGGTGTTTATTCTATTTGGCTTAAGCCAGCAAGAACTCTGTATGCTGTCTACTTTTGTGTTGTGTTGATGCTTTGGTTGACTGAGAGCAGACTACATCTAAATGGCTCTTTATGCTTAAGGAACAGCCAGCCAGTCTTTCCAAAGAGGCCCATTTGTCTGCAAATAGGTTACTACTGAGTGCTTTCCATGTAACTAGGCACCATGTTACATGCTTATATATGAATGACTCATTTAACTCTTAAAGCAATCCCATGGGACGTGTATTATTATTGTCAGCTGCATTTCACAGATAAGCAAACTGAAACAGAGATTATGTGGGCTTCCCAAGTCACATAGATAGTAAGAGGGAGAATGTTGAGCTTTTACCCTATGTATGTTACTAAGCTAGACTGCTGAACTAAAGATTACTATAGCAGCCTCTGTAGACTTTATATTACGATCACTGTACTACAGATGGCTAAACTATTTACTCCTATATTATGAATGACTATACTATAACTACTATAAAGGTTTTAAATACCATGTATTAAACTTTTTCAAGATATTTAAATAGTATAGCATGCTATTTCTGAATCAAAAAAACAAAATCTTTTGATTCTTGAATTATACTGTCCAATACAGTAGTAACAGTCACATATGACTATTTAAAGTATTTCAATTCGACCAAAATTTAAAATTCATTTCCCCAGTCTCACTGATGACATCTTAAGTATTTAAGAGTCATAGCTCGTGGCTACTGCACTGGTCCATGACGATTAAGAGCATTTCTCTTCTTGAAGAAAGTTCTATGGGGCAGTACTGTTTTAGAATGTTAGGAAAGTATATTTCCATTTAAAATTGCAGGATTCGATCACACAATCAATTATTATATCTATGAATGTTGATCTGGATTGTGTTTAATATTAGCTTTGTGACTTTCCTTATATCCCCTCATAAAGTAAGAGTTAGGCCCCCTTTCCCCCATAACAGTGTCATTGGCCACCTCAAAAGGCAAAACCTCTATAAGGAATCTACTTTTCCTTAAGTGGGAGGTTACAGGTTTGAATAAACACGACAGCCTCCTGCTTGCTCTCCTGAGTAGGGAGCAAAGGCAGCAAAATGATGTGATATGTAGACCAAGGGGCAGAATGTACTGCCTTTACTTCAAAACTTAGATATAAGCATGAACCATACAAGTAAACTTTTGGGTTCGGATCTGCTGAGTGAATAAAATATTGAAATTCTGCCGTATGCAATGAAAAAAAAAACAAAAAAACTTGTGAGGTTAAGAAGTTGTTTTGGGAAGGGAAGTGGAGGAATCTTCCCAAAAATATATCTGTAGCTGACACCAGAGGGTAAGCTCCTCAAGTGCAGGAGGAATGTTTTCTTGTCTTTGAATCTTCTTCCCAGCCCTTGTATCACCTGACACAAGATACTACTCATGATGTCTTAATGAATGAAAAATCTCAGGCCAAATGCTAGCCTTGGCTTGTCTACAAGTCCTTGTAGATTTAGAATGAAAGCAGTCAAACTAACAAATGAGATCACAACAAATTATCCCTCATGGCCTATGGCGAGTGACCCAGGAAGCAGCTGATATTCTGGAAATGTAAAAGCTTGTGATACCTTTGAACAAAAGGAACCAAAAGTGCTTTTTGATGCCTTTCTCTGGGGTCTCTGGAAATGCCACCTTGATGGCTTGGTTTGAGATGCAAAAGTAATGCAGGACAGGTGAACCCCAAAATTCGGGCTTAGCCCGTAAGCATTCTTGGCTTCGTTCAGGAATGAATTTAAGCAACTTTATATTGCCTTTTCAGATGACAGATGACACTGCTATGGGGCAAAAGGGGCTTCATTCGTACTTTAAGAGAGGAGGTAAGGAAAGTCACAATCTTAAACAACAACGTTTTATTGAACTGGACCTGCTCCACGAGGAGCGGGCTAACTCCTAGGCAGCATGCCCAGAGCTGGACTTGGTGGACCCTTCGCAACTCTATTTATATCCACTTATACCCATGTTCAATTATATGCAACTTAAGGGGTGGGTGAGTGCAAACTGAAGGGCAAGTTATTCAGAACTTTCTAGGAAAGGGGTGGTAACTTCCAGGTTGTTGCCATGGAAAGGGGTGGTAACTTCTGGGTTGTTGCCATGGAAAGGGGCAGTAACTTCTGGGTTGTTGCCATGGCATTTGCAAACTGTCATGGTGCTGGCAGGAGTGTCTTATGCTGATGAGCAATGAGGGCAGCTAGGGATTGCTTTAGTAGCTATTGGCTGCCTTCAGCCACTTTCTTCCCTTCATCCTGTCTGTACCAGGTCTTGTGTTAGTCATCAGGGTTGGGACCAGAAAAGAAGTCCTGCTGGTCCCATAGCTCAAAAGCACAGGTGCAGCCAGGAATGCACCTATGCTGACATCTGTGGCCAGCCAGCCCATTCAGCAGAATAATCTTCTGTGAGGAATTTTGGCTCATGTTTGTGATAACATTTGGCTTTTCTCCCAAATTCTTGTACCTCATCCTCCCTCGAGCCACAAGCTGTTCTGATTTAGTGAGTTTAGCAAAGACTTCTTGCATTTTAGGCAGAGGCGAGCATCTCATTTTCTTACATCTCTCAAACTGAAACCCTCCAGGTTGAGATGAGGCTTCCAAACTGAGGAGAGAACATGGATTGAACTGGAGGCTGCTACGTTAAGTGAAATAAGCCAGTGCAAAAATGCATCATAGAGACAGCCAGTGAGCTACAAACCACGGTTTAAATGATGCAGTAATGACAGAGGAGCAAGGCATTTTCTGGGGATTAATAGCTAGCTGGGGCAAGACAAAGGTCCACAATATTGCCAAGGGATATTAACCCCAGCTGGTGTTTCAATTCTAAATTGCCTACAATATGGCAGTGATTGCTATTACATGAGTAGATTGCTGTATGGGAGAGGAGATTATTTTGAACATAAGAATAATATCATTGTTATGTAAAGAGCACAACTGGAAGCATTTAACTTTGGATGTGGAATCACTATGACAACTCTGCCCATAATTGCTTTTCAAGGGTTATTAAATACTCACCTGTGCCATGCCTCTGACCTGCAATGCAGGACTTAGGTATCTTTGATGCTGACTCTGCTGATCAGTCTAATAAGCAACACTTTCCATTCCTTGGAGCTCCAGAGCATTCTTTAAAAGTGAAGAAGATGCACTTTTTTTTTTCCTTCCAAAAAGGGTGGAAGAAACCTTGCTATGGGAGAATACATTTAAAACAAAGAGCAGATTGATCCAGGAGAGGTGATGTTACAGGCTGTTTGCCTACCTCATGATTTGTTAGTGCAACAGGCTACATCTGTGCACATGTCTGAATTGCAGAGGTGAGAGCATGTCAATATCCCTTTCACATGGACTGTAGCCCTCACTTTATGTTACTACCCCCCTTTACAACTTCCTGAACTCTTTAGTTAAAGGGAGAAAGGGTGTCCAATTCAATAATAGAAAGATCTTTCATAATTGGCAACAAATGGATGGTACATGGAGCGGGAGAGTCGTCAAATGACCAAAGCATTAAATGTGTTTATTCACCCTTCATTCATGTGGTCAGACATCCATATTGATTAAGCTCTCCTGTGCACATTGCTCTAGAGTCTGTAGAAGATATAGACATTATATTCAATGGAATATGCCTTCCATTTTTGTATCATCTAGCTGGGGAGAAAAGTAATGGAGAAAAATTAAAAATTAAACAATGTGAACCTTCCAAAAAATATGTCAGATACAGTCTCATCTCGGACTTACTGAATCAGTCTCTGAGACTGCTCTCAGGTATGTCTGAAGTTCAGCAAAGCAGAGCGGTTTGTGAACCACAAGAAATGACGGTTCAGATTGGTGATGAGGCTAGGCATGGTGACACATGCCTGTAATGCCAGCACTTTGGGAGGCTGAGGCAGGAGGATCACTTGAGGTCAGGAATTCAAGACCAGCCTGGCCAACATGGTAATACCCTGACTCTACTTAAAAAATACAAAAATTAGCTGGTGTGGTGGCGTGAGCCTGTAGTCCCAGCTACTTGGGAGGCTAAGGCAGGAGAATCACTTGAAGGGACCCAGGAGGCAGGGGTTGCAGTGAGTGAAGACCAACACCACTGCACTCCAGCCTTGGCAACAGAGGAAGGGCAAAGGAAGGAATTGAAAGAAAACTCCCTTAGAGATACATGTTAATCCATATTCTACATCCTAGAGTTCAAATGCCATCTATGATGCATAAGAAACTTTCCTATTTATAAATACAGAATCTGTAAGAACAACACATTCCATCTAGAAGGCTTTTCATGCAGAGATGGGGTTTTCAAACTATTTGCTTATCAAAGACATGACTTCAAGAACAGTAATATTTTCTATCGATTCTCTATTGAACTTGGAGATTGAAGAAAACTTCTTCATTGGAGGTTTGGGAGCATGGAAATACATTTGAGAATATAATTATAATCCTTACACACAAGATATAATTACTAGAATTTCTCTTGTTTCTATCAGTCAGGATGGCAAGGAAATTAGATGGAAATCACCAGGTATACACAAGATTTTATGAGCAAAAATTCCTGAATTTTATAAAAACACTCCTCAAACAAACAAAAATCCAACTTTTAGTTAAAATGGAAATGCCAAGAGAGAAGCGCACATTAGGATCACATCCAAAAAAGAATTTTCCCAAATGAGTAGGGTTATTTATTCCACAGGGTAGGAGTACAAAGAAAGAAACATCCAAAGATATGGTAAGTTTAAGTATATAAAAGTTATATGCTAAGTCCTGCCTTTACCATGTAGAGGGAAAAGGGTTTAAATAATGGAGGGAAAAAAAATCCACTATAGGGGAAAAAAACTTTGTAAAAAATATTTAAACACAATTATTACAGTTCAACAATTGGACTGGACTCATGAGGCCCAAGAAACCCTGTTGTGGGTCTTGTGTAAATTGTGAAATGTAATACTTTTTTTTTTTTTTGAGACGGAGTTTCATTCCTGTTACCCAGGTTGGAATGCAGTGGCAGCTCACTGCAACCAGTGCCTCCTGAGTTCAAGCCATTCTCCTGCCTAAGCCTCCTGAGTAGCTGGGATTACAGGCACCTGCCACCACACCCAGCGAATTTTTTTTCTTATATTTTTAGTAGAGATGGGGTTTCATCATGTTGGCCAGGCTGGTCTCAAACTCCTGACCTTAGGTGATCTGCCTGCCTCAGCCTCTCAAAGTGCTGGGATTACAGGTATGAGCCACCATGCTCGGCCAATACATTTCTTTATAACTTACTGCCAGTTTCTCTTCTAAAATATTTCCCTCTATCTGATAAGAATTTGGTAACCCATCATGTCTCTCCTTTTTCCTTCACTAGCAATAACTATGTTAATTCTTTGCTTACTCCTTTTTAGGACTCTGATTTTCTGTTTTTATTTTAACCTTATTATACACAGTCTTTAATTAATGAGACAAATTCTCCTTAGAAATAGGAAGGAGATAAATGGATGGATGGATGGATGGATGGATGGGTGCTTGGATGGATGGGTGGATGTTTAGATAGATGGATGCTTGGATAGATGGGTGGGTGGATGGATGGATGGATGGATGGATGGATGGATGGATGGATGCTTGGATGGATGCATGGATGGATGGATGGATGGACAGATGGATGAATGCCTGGATGGATGGATAGATGGATGGATGGATAGATGTGGGATGGATGGATACATGCTTGGATGGACTGATGGATGCCTGGATGGATGGATGCATGGATGGATGTGGATGGATGCATGGATGGATGGATGCATGCATGCTTGGATGGATGTGCAGGTAGATGGATGAATGCCTGGATGGGAGGAAAAAAGTTAAAACAGAAAATAAGGAAGGAGGAAATCTTGGCTTGAAGTGCAAAACACCAAAAATAATTGGGTGGCTGCCAGTATAACTTTTAAAAGCTTTATATGAAATTTATTAAAATAAATAATTTTACTTTCAGAGAAAAAATGATCCCTATGCACTTGCATCCCTGGTTTCCTTTGAAGTTAAGAAGATGCCTTATAAAGATCAGCCAGCAAAACTCCCAGAAGGAAGCATGGCAGTGAGTATCTTTAAATATATATAGGTACAAACAATTTAATTGAAATCATTGTTTTAATCACTGTTCAGCTTGCGCTAGGCTTTCATGTTTACATTGACTTGAGAAAAGTTTTCCTCTTCAGCTCACTAATTTCTTACATTAGTCTGGAAATTTCCTAGTGCCTTTTGATCTGGTTTTTGAACTTTCAATATAAATGTCTACCCCAAAAAATTACAGGGCAGGACTAATACCATTTTTAAATTAAGACATTTTGTTCAGAGAAATTCAGATAGCAATTATCATTACAATGAAATTGTAATGATTCTTTCATTTTAAACACAGCACAGTGAGTCAAGTAAGAAGGGAAGAAATTCTCTCTTAGGGGGAGTAGGCCATGGAACAGCAGCATGGCTTTGGACAGTCATTTTTTCTTGCTATGCAAAGAACCTTAATTTTGACCTAGAGGGGAATAAAAAAGTCTACTCTGAGCTTCAGTTGAATGAAACATCTTTTTTAAAAATTGAAACTACTAAACATTACTGACACCCAAGTATCTATCACAGAACAACTCTGATCATCCTCTGCAACCCAGCAAGGCCATCCAAAGGGGATGAAGGAATGGATGACGAGACCAGCAGGGATCGTCACCAAAACTCTGCCTTTTCAGTTCTTTGTGAACGTGGTGGGAGACTTGTGAAAAACACAGTGCTCCAAAAAACAATATTAGGATTTCCACCTTCATCCCTTGGTAGTCAGTGGATATTTCCCATCCACAGCTTGAACTCTTGGTCCCCTAAACCTTGTTACTCAAAATGTGATTGCAGATGAACAGCATCAGCATCACCTGGGAGGTTATTAGAAATACAGAAACAGACCTCTCCAGACTCATTGAGTCAGAGTCTGCATTTTATCAAAATCATCAGGGCATTCCTAGGCATGGTGAAGTTTGAGAAGCACTGCTTTGGATGGTATGTAAGTTGATGCTATTGTCATCTCTTTCTAGCCTAGATCATAAACTTAATTGTAACATTGAATCTTTCTAGCCTAGGCTACTTTCAGTAATTTAACCACTTGATTTGTGATTCTCAACCCTGAATATGCTGCAGAATCATCACTCATGCAACTTAAAATAATATATCCATGCTAAGACCTCACCCCCAAATATTGAGCAGGTCAGAGGTGGGACCTTGACACTGTGCTTTAAAGTCTTATGAGGGACAATTCTGCAGTGGAGCCAGGGTTGAGAACGTCTAGAACAGGCAGGTGACCTAGAGGAAAATCCAAGGAATTCAAGATAGAGTCACCTGGGCTTGATCCTGGCTCTGCCTTGCTCTAATTAGGAAACCTTTGGGAAGTCACTTTATCTCCCTGAGACTGTCAACCACATCCACCTGATGAAATTGTTAACAAGATCAGTAAGATTATATGTGTAAAGCTCTAGCATTGTACCTGGAACAAATTAGTCTCAAATCTCAATAAGTGAGAGTAACCCCTCAAAATGTCTCCCCTTCTCTGGCTAAGTCTAGTAAGTCCAAATTGAAAATGGCAATTAAGATTTGCACAGGCCAGGCATGTTGGCTCATGTCTGTAATCCCAGCATTTTGGGAGGCCTATGCGAGGGGATCACGAGGTCAAGTGAAAGAGACCATCCTGGCCAACATGGTGAACCCCCATCTCTACTAAAAATACAAAGATTAGCAGGGTACGGTGGCTCATGCATGTAGTCCCAGCTACTCAGGAGGCTGAGGCAGGAGAATCGCTTAAACCCAGGAGCCAGAGGTTGCAGTGAGCCAAGATGGTATCACTGCATTCCAGCCCGGTGACAGAAGGAAACTCCATCTCAAAAAGGAAAAGATTTGCACAGTGGTGGGAGGATCGATTGAGCCCAGGAGTTCAAGGTTACAGTGAGCTATGATTGCACCCACTGTCAACAAAGTGAGACCTCATCTCTTCAAAAAAAAGCAAGAAAGATAGATGTGCACAGTAAAAATATTTCATTAAACTTTGGTGGTATTTAAAGCAAGCACCGCCCCATCTTTCTTCATTTAGACCACCTCTCTTTCTTTCCAGTGATGTCTTCTGTATTTTGGATTTATGTTCAAACTAGAAAACAGAGGCTTTGGAATTTTAATATAGAAGTTTCATCCAAAAATGTTCAAAGGCTTATAGCGCTAAGGGAAATAAATCTAGGTCCTTTTGTTTTTCCCAAGCACGTGTTCCCTAACAGAAACACATGTTACAGTTGATTCCATCAATAGGATTGCATCTTTCTGCGCTGGCCACAGGTGACAGCCTGCTGTTCTCAACTCAAAAGATCCACAAAATAATCCGATACATGCAGCCCTGGCACCCCTGTTATTGAATTAAAAAAAAAAAAAAAGACTTATGTGATGTAGGTGATTTACGACATCATTTATGTAAAGGTTATTGGAAAAAGATTAAGGAATGGAAGCACTTTCAAGTCTTCCAATATCTGACTAACTGGAGAGGACCCTGCCAGTGCAAAGTTAGCGATGAAGCACACAGGGAAACTCTGCCTTACTGTGGCTTGATGTGAGAGAAGAACTCTGAGTGGAGCTGGCAGACATTTTTTTATAGTGCTCCAAAGGAGCCCAGCAGGGCCAAGAGGGTGCCTCACACCTGTAATCCCAGCACTTTGGGAGGCCAAGGCAAGTGGATTGCCTGAGCTTAGGAATTTGAGATTAGCCTAGGCAACATAGTGAGACCCTGTCTCTACAAAACACACACACACACACACACACACACACACATAAAATTAGCAGGGCATGGTGACGCATGCCAGTAGTCCCACCTACACGGGTGGTTGAGGCAGTGGGGATCGCCTGAGCCTCAGAAGCAGATGTTGCAATGAGCCGAGATCGTGCCACTGTACTCTAACCTGGGCAACAGAGCAAGACCTGTCTCAAAAACAACAACAACAAAAAAAAACCAGCAAAAAGGGAATTGCTTTAAGGTGGTGGAATCCATTGGAATTGGTAGTTTGAGAAGCATGAGAGCTCTAATCTGCCGCTGGGGAAAGTCTTTCTTTGTTCCTTCTTCTGTAATGAGAGTAACTACTATTTGCTTGTTTTCCTAGACCCTTTTGTGTGATGATTAGTTTGTTTATACTCCCTTTTCAACACAGTCACAATTCAGCCATCTCTTGAGGCCTATTATTAGTTTTACCTATGGAATAAAATCACAGTTCCCATTTGCTACGTGCATAGTATCAGTGTTTGTAACAAATAAAATTCCTCATGTCATGTGATGCTCGTCATGTGCAAAAGGCAAGATTGCCTGATTCAAAGAAATATGCCTGAACACTGAATCATTACAGTACAACAGAAGACATTAAAGTTCAATTATTTGAACACTTTTTTGGCTCACCAAGGAACTTTGGCCTTTGCATATCATCCAACTAATACCCAGTTCTATCATTTACATCTAGCAGAGAGTGGGATTGTCTAGTGCAATCCCAAAGGTGGTTATTACAAACTATTTCTTGAAAATCCTTATTTAAAAATTCCTGTGTAAACTGTGAACCCATTTGGTGTTCAGAATTGTTAGCAAAACCTCAGCACCTTACTATGGAACTCTTACATTAAACAATTATTTGGAGTTGAAATTTATGATGGGAACTGCTTGTCTCATAGGGAAGCTGTTTAAATGCTGTCAAAATGTGGGCTCAGCTAGTCCACTTCATGTTATTATTTTGTTCTAAATGGCACTGTAGGTAGGGCGTCTTGGTCCGTTTATTTAAAACATTCTTCTGACCCCACTGAAGTATGTTTACACAAGATTTTGTGATACATAAATACAGACGTCAACATTAATTACCATTGCAAATACAAGGGAGCTTTTCTCCTTCTATCTTGGTATTTTTTGTCAAAATATACAAAAACATATCATAAATGTCGACAATAAAATGTAGGCATATTAAAGATTTATTTATGGTCTTTCCTCAACAATAAAAAAACAACAAGATTTACGACAGGATGAAGGTAAGATTAAATGTTCCCTACTTAGAATCATTTTAAGAAAATCTAAACCACTTACAATTTATGAATACTACTTTCTAAAATTACAGATAATTACAATAAAGTGACTTGTTAAACTTACTTAAAGCTATTTTTAAAAAAGCTAGAAGTTCTTGATAAATAAAAATGTATTAAAATAGTTTATTGACTACTTGGCACAAGATTGTTCTCCCTAAATTTAAGTACTCCAGTTACTCAGCATGAAACTTCTTTTTTTTTTTTAATTATACTTTAAGTTCTGGGTTACATGTGCAGAATGTGCAGGTTTCTATACACATGCCATGGTAGTTTGGCATCCATTACCCCATCATCTACATTAGGTATTTCTCCTGATGCTATCCCTCCCCTATCCCCTCATCCTCTGCTATCCCTCCCCTAGCCCCCCACCCCCCTGACAGGTCTCAGTGTGTGATGTTCCCCTCCCTGTGTCCATGTGTTCTCATTGTTCTCAGCAAACTGACACAAGAACAGAAAACCAAACACCGCATGTTCTCACTCATAAGTGGGTGTTAATGAAAACTTCTTTCCTAAAGCAATTGAAATATCTCATCACAAGCCCCCATGCTGAAAGTAAACCTTTAGTCCTAAATACATTTCATCTTCTGCCCTGAGTCCACCTTCTTGGTAAAATAATCTTATAATGAAAGACTTCGGTAATTCAGGCAATTGCACCATTGCATGAAATTATACAGAATGTTCTAGAACTATGCAGTCCAATATGGTAGCTACTAGGCACATGTCAATATTGAGTACCTGGAATGTGGCTAGTGGAACTGAAGAACTTGTGATTTTATTTCATTTTCACACATTTCAATGTAAACTTAAAAACTGAAGCAGTAGACAATATTTTTTTTTCCATTAAACACAGTTGTATTGTTTTCATAGGACTACATTTCACTTTAACCATTAAAAATTTAACAATTGTTATGTGCTGCAAGGGTGAAATGCACATTGGATTTTGGAGGCTTAGTAAAAAAAGAATGTGTAAATTATATCAATTACATGTTGAAAGAATAATAGTTTTATCATTAATAAATAATAGTTGATATTTAGGGTTAGAGAAGATAAAATATGTTATTAAAAATTAACATCCCCAGCTTCTTTTCAATCCTTTGTTTTTGTTTTGGTTTTTTTTTGAGATGGAGTTTTGTTCTTGTCATTCAGGCTGGAGAGTAGTGGTACAATCTCAGCTCACTGCAACCTCTGCTCCTGGGTTCAAGTGATTCTCCTGCCTCAGCCTCCCGAGTAGCTGGGACTACAGGCACGTGCCACAATGCCTAGTTAATTTTTGTATTTTTAGTAGAGACAAGGTTTCACCATGTTGGCTAAGATGGTCTTGATCTCTTGACCTCGTGATCCACCCGCCTCGGCCTCCCAAAGTGCTAGGATTACAGGCGTGAGCCACTGTGCCCAGCTGACTATTAGAAAATTTTATATTATGCTTGTGGCTTGCTTTTTATTTCTATTGGGCAATGCTGATCAAAGGCAAGGTTATGGATTTGAGCTGATAATACCTACAGAGCTTCAGAGAACATAGAGTGTTTAATAAATATTATTTGAAATGAGCCAGGTGTGGTGATGAACTCCTGCAGTCCCAGCTACTCAAGAGGCTGAGGCAGGAGGATTGCTTAAGCCCAGAAGTTGCAGTGAGCTAGATCATGCTACTGCACTCTAGTTTATGCAATAGACTGCGACCTTGTCTCTAAAAATAAATAACTATTACTTGAAATGAATGAAAGATTCTTAGCATATATCAGTGTTTTGTCATGAGAAACTCTAACCTTTGGGACTTTTTTTTCCTCATTACTTATTATCCAATGGATAATTCAATCTAAGCTTCCTGTAGGCTTGTGAAAATGAGCTATAAGACAGATATAGATATTAGAAATAACAAAGTATTGGTCTTTGTCAACATTTTCTTTCTTGCCGAGCTTTCCCCAAAACTAGCCTGCAATCCCACAGCACTAGCACATACTTACAGTAACTTTGTTCCTGTAAAGGTGATCAGTTAAGTACTCTTCTCTTAAGCTTGCCTGTGCAGTCAAATCTCTAATCTATACAGAGCACGGAATTTAAAGAAAAGCTTTGCTTTACTGGTTTCTACCTGCACATGGATACCCCATTGCCATTTACTGATTTAGAGACAAGAATATGTCACATGACTCCCCATCATGCTATTCCCAGAAGGACCTTTCTTTCCAAGACATATACATGACTTCTAATGATGTTGTGTTCAGAGGCAAGCACAAGATTGCCTGATTCAGCGAAATAGAACTGAACACTGAATCATTACAGTGCAGCAGAAAGAAATTCTTCAATTATTTGAATGTTACCTTTGGCTCCTTGTCTAACTCTTTCCATTAAGAGTCAAATATCTCCTCTGAACTGGATGCCAGAAATGCTCTGGGTTGCTGTGTTGGTTTTCTGTATTTCCACTGTTCTTACTGTAGTGACTTCTGGACCATTCTGCAAAAGCCTAGATAAGTTTAGGAAAACACCAAGGGTGAAGGAAGGTCTCTGCAGCTGCACTCATTTTAGATTGAGAAGATTGGGCAGCCTTAGTACAACATGGACATCCTACAGGTAAAAGGACCAGGAAAGCAGAAAGCAGGCATGGCAGGAGAGTCACTCAGAGGTTGCCTTCTTTTAAGACTCTGTGTACTCCTTCCCTCTAACAAACTGCATGAATGAATTCTCTCTAATGATGACCTGTAGGAAATGTATATGACATGCATACATCTTAAGTGTATATGACATGCATAATTCTAACATCAGAGAAAGGGTATGAAGTGGTTGTTTGTTTGTTTGTTTGTTTGAGGCACAGTCTTGCTCTGTCACCCAGACCAGAGTTCAGTGGTGCAATCTTGGCTCATTGCAACCTCTGCCTCCCGGGTTCAGGTGATTCTCCTGCCTCAGCCTCCTGAGTAGCTGGGACTACAGGTGTGCACCACGACCACCACACCTGGCTAATGTTTTTTTTTTTTTTTTTTTTTTTTTTTTTTTTTTTTTTTTTTTTTTCAGTAGAGACAGGCTTTTATCATGTTGGCCAGGCTGGTCTCTAACTCCTGATCTCAAGTGATCCACCCATCTCAGCCTCCCAAAGTGCTAGGATTACAAGCACAAGCCACTGCACCTGGCCTGAAGTGGTATTTTTTTTAAACAAACTTAATGTTACTGGAAGCAGACTGGCAACACTTTTAATGATGAGAATTTCAGAATTTGGGAACTGAAAGATAATTTTCTAATTTGTGATCACTGCATGGGAATCATCTCCCCACAGACCTTTTAGAGACCCTGCTGTCAGGCTCTTTGGAAGCAAATGTAAACACAAAGACAGTAGGTTCTGTAACTATCCCTATAAAGTTTTCCTCTGCTTCAAAAAACCCTAGAAGCCTATCTTCATCAAATTCACATTTTCATTGTACTTTTTCATCACTGCTACCAAACAAAAAAAAACCTTCAAATGTCTTTATTAGCTCTTTGTAAGTGACCTTCTCTGCTTATTTCTATGGATAGGTCAGTTTTATAGATGGTACATCAAAACCTGCAATAACCAAGTGCAAAGTCACCGAGCAAAGTATTCAGTGGGCATCCACTCAGCCCATCCCATTTCTTTTTGTTAAACTAACAATTAAAGAACCTATAGCAGCTATTTCAACTCCTTTAGCATGTTTTGTGTTTTCTCTAACTTAAAAAACTTGAGCTCTTTTTTATTTTCAACACAAAATAGTAGGTAGCAACTTATTAATTTTTTTTTTTTTTTTGAGATGCAGCCTGCCTCTGTTGCCCAGGCTGGAATGAAGTTGCACAATCTCTGCCTCCCGGATTCAAACGATTCTTCTGCCTCAGCCTCCCAAGTACCTGGGACTACAGGCACCTGCCACCAGGCCCAGCTAATTTTTATTTTTAATAGAGACAGGGTTTCACCATGTTGGCCAGCCTGGTCTCAAACTCCTAACCTCAGGTGATCACCCATCTTGGCCTCCCAAAGTGCTAGGATTATAGGCATGACCCACTGCTCCCAGCCTTGAGATATTAATAAGGTAAACCAGGAGAGGAAAGATTCATCACCTGTATCACCCTGAATTACCAATTAGAAGATTTTGGTGAGCTCTGACATATGCTCAAAATAGGGACTAAAACTATACTGTGTTCTCAGTGGACTTGGGGCTTATGAGGAAGTAACATTTACATGAAACCTCAGAATTTTCCAGATTTCTCTCTCCTGGGTCATTGTAATTGGCCTGTGAGTAGAAGACCACTACTGCCTTTTCATTTCCAAAATTCTGAAATTCTCATTATCAAAATTGTGTGAGTCTGCTTCCAGGAATGTTATGCTCACCTTGAAATATCATTTCATGCCCATTCTCTGAGCACAGTAAAATGTTAGGATTCAGTAGTGACTTCATGTCATCAGATGTAATTAAGGAAGGGTACACAAAGAGAAATAATCTAGTTCTTGATTTGCTCATGTAGCTGTATACATGCAAAGAATTATTTTCAATTGATACACAATTGTACATATTTGTGGAGTACACATTGATATTTTGAAATGCACACACATAATGTAGTGATCAAATCAGGGAATTTAGGATAGCTATTGTCTCAAACGTTTATTGTTTCTTTGTGTTGGGAACATTTCAAATCTCTTCTAGCTATTTTGAAATAGACAATAAATTATTGTTAATTAGAATCACCCTATTGTGCTATTGAACATTATAACTTATCCCTTCTACCTAACTTAACATTTGTCAGCCAACCTCTGTCTTTATAAAGCCCTCCCCACCCTTTCCCAGCTTTTGGTAACTATCATTCTACTGTCTACCTCCTTGAGATCCACTTTTTTTGGCTTCCATGTATGAATGAGGAAGTGAATATCAGATCATTTCAGAATACATTACTTAGATTATTTCAGAATAAATTACTTAGGCTATAGCATCTTGGCAGCCATTGAAACCATGGCAGTTCCTTGAAATAGGTTTCTTCAACATATGCACCACGTGTCTCATCCTTAAACAGTGGCTAGCAGGGTGTATGTAATGCCACCGTGGTGATGGACTGTCATACTTCACACTGATGTGTCAGATGAAATAAGGAATAATGCTGGCAAGGAAAGTTAACAGGCAAAGAAAGAGAATGTAATGAGTAGGTTGAAGCCAGCCTTTTTCTCATGAAGAACATCTAACATCCCTGGCACATTCCTGTCAAGGTGGAATGACTCCCTCCCTGTCTCACTCCTCTGTCGATTCCTTTATTAGTGTAGACATAAATAACGTTTGGGGCCGAAGAATCAAGTGAATTGAGTCATCAGTGTCTGCTGCACAAGGGCCACAGATCAAGAAGAAAGGAGCAATAAAAACCAAGACAAGCTGAGAAGAGCACCATCAGGATGCTCAACTCTAGTTAAGACAACAGAAGCGGCTGGTTGCAGTGGCTCACGCCTGTAATCCCAGCACTTTGGGAGGCTGAGGAGGATGGATCAATTGAGGTCAGGAGTTCTACACCAGCCTGGCCAGAATGGTGATGCCCCATCTCTACTAAAAATACAAAAAAAAAAAAAAATTTAGCTGGGTATGGTGGCATACGCCTATAATCCCAGCTACTGGGGAGGCGAGGCATGAGAATCGCTTGAACCTGGGAGGCGGAAGTTGCAGTGAGCCGAGATCACGCCATTGCACTCCAGCCTAGGCAAGAGTGAGACTCCATCTCAAACAAACACATACACAAAAGAAAACAGAAGCAATAAAGTGAACATGGTTAGGGCTCAGTGCCGGGGTTCAGGCTGTGAAAACACCCATACATTTTCTGCCAGAGCAAATCTCAGAGCCGCCAACCTTAGTCATTAGTCTCAGCCTCTCCTGATGGGTGGATATAGAATGTGTCCTGGAGTTCTTGAGTGTGTTTCAGGATTGAAATCATGATCATTTCAACCAACACATTTAAAACTAGGAGCCCTTAGACTGAGTGGAGGCAAGGCTTGCCACTCTGCTAAAAACAGATATGCCTACCTTAGTGAATTAACGTCTGCATCTAAGAATAATTTATTGCTCTTTTCTTTGACAAAAAGGTTTTAGCAGCATGGCTGGGTCTCTCTTTGGGCATCTGCAGCTTCTTTGCTGTCTGGGCTCTGGAGGCACAGGCCTCCAGCATAGGAGCAATAGAAGTACTTCTGCACACAGAGGGATGGTTCATAGACACTGAGCATGGAACCAGGTTAGGAAGGTCTCATTTTCCTCTAAGGTCCCTTACAATAGTGGGGGATGAAATGGGCTCCAGTCCCCATCTGATCTTTGCTTTTGTTTGTTTGTTTTGGTGGGGGGAGAAAGAGTCTCACTCTGTTGTGTAGGCTAAAGTACAGTGGCACGATCTCAGCTCACTGGAACCTCTGCCTCCCAAGCTGGAGTGCAGTGGCATGATCTTGGCTCACTACAACCTCCACCTCCCATGTTCAAACAATTCTTGTGCCTCAGCCTCCTGAGTACCTGGGATTACAGGTGTGTGTGACCGTGCCCAGCTAATTTTTTGTATTTTTAATAGAGATGGAGTTTCGCCATGTTGCCAAGGCTCGTCTTGACCTCCTGAGCTCAAGTAATCCTCCTGCCTTTGTCTCCCAAAGTGCTAGGATTACAGGAATAAGCCACCACGCTGGCCTGATCTTTGGATTTAGGATTAAAGTCATCTCCAACACATCAGGAGAATTAAACATTTGCTTTGCACACTGCAGTTACTTCCATAAAATACAAGGTGCCTAGCCTCATGCTCTGGGATATTCTTCATTGACAGAGCACAGAATCTAGGGATAAAGAGACCTAGTATTGACACTAATTCATTGTGTGAATGAATTACTTAGCCCCTCTGGGAGTTAATTTTCTCATCTGTAAAATGAAGGGATTAGATGAGATGATTTCCACCTTTCTTGTACATCCAAGGATTCATGGTTATTCACGAGCTTACCTTTCTCAGTGAGGCTAGCTGAGTTCTAAGGAGAAACATGGTAGACAGACTCATTCCGTTTTCTATTGTCTATTTTGGCCATTGTTCCCATTAAAATGTCTGGTGCAAATTAAGGCCATTCCTTTCTACCTTGTTGATTCCTGACCCAATCAATTCTATTCTAGGGTTTCCGTGGCTAGAAGTCACTCACCCACCAAGTATCTCTAATTAGACTTTCACAGGACTAGGCAGATCTTGGAACATGCTAGCTTTTAAGAGTTCATGTTCAAGTGCTACCTCTAAGATCTCCCCTAGATGATTTCAGTTGTCATATGGATCTTTCAGATCAACTTCCAATATTGTATTGGTAGTTACCATTTTATTTTACCACACAGTGTCCCCATTAGAGCTCATTTGCTTTGTTTTCTATTTCAGATTAAGACATCAGTTATTTGGGCAACCCCGAATGTTTCCTTCTCAATCCCATTATGGGTAATAATACTAGCAATACTTCTTGGATTATTGGTTCTGGCCATTTTAACCTTAGCTTTATGGAAGGTAAGTGGATTTACTTTATTTTCCTTTTAAACTAGAGGGGCTTTTGAAGGAATTTAGAGGGATATGGTTAGGCACTTTAAAAGACAATTGTAGAGGCATTTTTGGAAATTTTGAGCAGTCTGAAGGCTATAAAGGAAAAATCATGTCTTGTTTGCTTTGGTATACTTAATGTTTGTGTAGCTGACATTTAAGATGACTGAGTGTGCTTAATGTTGCTTTCATCTTGAGATTTCTTGTAAATAAATATAGAGAGAGTTAGGCTGTATTAACTAAGACCTGTGATCTTCTTTCCAATATGCTTCGAGTGATAATATTCTAATGAAGACTTCTTTTTCTTGTTTAATTAACCAAGATCATAAGCTTTTTATTGACATGGCCCTATCATCAATCCTTTGAGATTTTTTTATAAGCACTCTACAGAGATGTAATTAATACAGGTCAATTCTGATTTTTCATTTCAACTATTAATGAGGCCAAATAGATCATGCATGTTATAGAATGCTTGGAGTTGGTTTTTAATCTTGCCAATTAGTTTGTCTCCACTGGGAAGTCTGAAGTTAGTCTTTGATGTGTTTTACTGAGGTTTGTTCTAAAAGTCCACAAGAGGAATTAATTTCTGGCCCACCAACCTAAACAATTGCCAAGTTTCACAGAGCCTTCCATTCCAAAATGGAAATGACGTACCAGTTACATGACTATAAGAGTAACCCCATTACATCTTTGATAACTATGGTGTGTTCCCTAAAATCATAGTGCATTTTTATTTTGAAATAATATGCAGCATGACGAATAGACTTACAAACTGAGAAAGCCTTGGCTTTGAGTTAAGGAATAGTGTTCCTGATCATTATCAGCTGTTTGTGCCATCCTACACTCTTGTGGTCTAAGGCATATCTTTAGAATGGACTTTTGTATTGTTCTGTCACTCATAGTAACTGTATTTCCAGTGAATATAAGACACAGTCATGTGTGCCAATTGACAGAATATTCCAGTAGCTCTGGGAAAGACAGATGATTCAATGTCTATAAGCCAAACCCAGTTAATTGATTTCCAACATGAGAAACCTACGTAAGAATTGAGGTTCCAGGTTTCTAGGAAAAGATATAATTTAACTGGTAAAGTATTAATTTGACACTGAAGAGGAGGAAAATTCTAGAGTCACCCCTTCCTGAGTTGCTGACTAACCTTTGGAAAGTCACTAAGATTCTGTGCCTACCTGGTTATGGCATTGAAATAAATGACAAATAGACTCTCCCTCTATATATGCTCTATGTTCCACGAAGCACCAAGGGATATGCAGCCATCTCTTCACTTCTTCCTATAATCCACCCGAAAGCAGCCAGCAGTATACTTTATACAATCTTGCTTTGCGGGTCAACAGTTAGTGCTTCTGCTCCACTAAGCATGCGGGAAATCCTTGGGACATATTGCTGTGATCTCAAGAAAATATCTAAGGTCCATAAATGGTTTGTATGAAAGAGGGACATCTGCTACTCCCACTACAGGGCGGGAGAAAGGGCATAACTACTCTGCCCTCCTGCTCACCTTGCCCTATGCAATAAATTCCTCTCTACAAGTAACAAACACTCTGCTGTCATCTCCTAATTGGGAGAAATGGGCTGATTATATGTGCAGAGCTCCAGGCTCCTTCAAAAATATATAAAGGGCTAGGTGCAGTGGCTCACGCCTATAATCCCAGCACTTTGGGAAGCCAAGGTGGGTGAATCACTTGAGGTCAGGAATTTGCACCAGCCTGGCCAACATGGCAAAACCCTGTCTCTCCTAAAAATACAAAAAGTAGCTAGGTGTGGTGGCACATGCTTGTAATCCCGCCTACTTGGGAGTCTGAGGCAGGAGAATCGCTTGAACCGAGGAGGTGGGGGTTGCAGTGAGCTGAGATTGTACCACTGCACTCCACTCTGGGGGATAGAGAGCAAGACTCCGTTTCATTCATACATACATACATACATGAATTGAAAATTCATTGAATGAGGGGTTTGACAGGTTCCCAGAATGACTTGATTTTTATAGCCCATCTTTCTCTTTGTAGTGTGGATTCTTTGACAGAGCCAGACCTCCTCAGGAGGACATGACCGACAAGCAACAGCTGACAAATGACAAGACCTCTGAGGCATGACAAGGAAAAAAAAGACCAAAGATCTCAAACACTGGTACTGTTCAAAGAAAAAGAAAGAACATGAGGGTTAAAAGTCAAGGCTTTCCTGTACCTGACAGTGACCTAGGAAATGGAGGGGACCCTGAAAACATCACCTCATCTACACCACACTTTGGAGAAATTATCATGGGTGCCCCATGAGCCTGTTGGAAAAGAAATTGCCAACACTGGAGAAGCCATCAGCAATTGTGGAAGATTTCTTTTGCTTTAATCATTCTGTACTTGGCAGACACTTTGAAATGGGTATGGGCACGTAAGTTGCAGTCCATATCAATCCAACTTAAGTTGCAGAGATGAAATGTCTGAATCACTATAGGATTTAGAAGGTGAACTAAGGTGAAATGACTGAATTACTATAGAACTTAGAATCAAGACCAAACCGTCCAACACTACTGTATCCAATGGAACATTTGACACCTCCCTATGGAAAAGAAACATTTCTAATGACATTATGGCTCAGGGAGACAAGCAATATGTTGTTGGTACTGTGAAAGTACTTTTGAAACGACAAAAATAATCTTGTGAGTGAGAGTTACAGTTTACTTATTTATTTTCCATGTCTCTAGGTTGAAAATCTGGTCATCTAGAGGATTTGGAAATTAAGATTTGGTTAGCTGATTTTCAAAATCACTCACTGAGTTTCCTCCTAAGAATCACTGTGTGCAGATAACTCATTTAGCAGAGCTTCTTCAGAATTTAGGCAGTGCTAAGGAAAGGAAGATTGACATTAGGAATCAGTTCTATTTAATATCTTGCTGCCTTCAATCTGAAACTCCATTCACTCACACTATCCAGGGACTCACATCTGCTTAATTTAGCTTTGCAAGATGTTGCATTTATATTTCCTTGTATATCTTTCCATTGACTTAGTTAATACATGAATTTCAAGGTACTCTCTACCCTTTGGAGTGTTTAAAAGTAACGAATGGTAAAATGTCGAGAGTTCATTAATTAAAAAGCAATTTAACAATATGGGTAAACCTTATTTTTAATATCTATAAGAAGCACCACTTCTTATAGATATTTAGTTTGGGGATTAAATACCTATTTTTCCTGCTATGCCTTGTACTTGTATACACAGAGAAAGCATGTTGAACATAACTTAGACAAAAATATAAAATTATACAGGTATGAGTCAAACTGGGAAAAATGACTCCTAAAGATTTTACTTAAAATTGCTTATTCCAACTTTATTACTTATTTTTACTGCTAATCTTTATAGTACATAACTTTGCAGAATAATCTTTTATTTAAGCTATTTTCCCACCATCTTGAATTTAACCATCACAAATTCTTCATGTTTAAAACTCTTGTAAATAATTCATAATCGTGTAATACCATTTTTGATGTAAAATTGACCAGCCAAATTTATAGTCTGCACAATTTTGTATCCTTTTTGTAATAATGAGAAATTACTATGAAGAAATACTGAATGAATTTTTATGTGCAATATTTTGTAGACCTATGTATCTGAAGCATGTTTACACTGGCGTTAGTTATTTCTTAAAATTAATTTCCTAAATGTTAAGTATGATAGAACAAGCTGACCCAAATCCTTTAGTTTACAAAGCTGTTGGAAAAATTTGTGTCCCAATTTCAACAATCATGCTTTATTTGAAGGATGAGCCAAGCTCACAGACATTAAATTTTATGTCATGCCATAACCTGGAGCAGAGCCATTTGGCCACAGCTGTGGAACTTCATTGAGGAGCAAATCAAAGGCACATGGAGGAGCACGCTGTTGCAGTTCATGCTCTTTCTGCCTGTGAATTGAATGCTGTCCTGGTACCAGCTTTGGGTCTGTCAGGAGCTCAAGGCTGGTTTGTGTGGCTATGGATGAGCATTGAACTTGCCTCAAAGAATTTAAGGGGTCCACAGCAGCCTCTGGGGGTCTTTGGTGTTAGTCCTCCAGGTAGAGCTGGTGTTACAGATAGGTGGCTTTCTATAGAATATGATGTGAGTGATGCCAGACAGCTCTCTCTGCCCCCAGGTAATGCCCTAACTCTGGTGATCCTGGCTCATCTGGGACCAATAGTGATTAGCTCCTTGGATTTGAGGTCCTAAAAAGGTCCCTGAAAAAAATGTACCCCTTGTCTTTAAGCCAATATTTGTGAAGGAAATGAGAACTCTTAGGGCTACATAAACAGAGTCCTGTTGAGATAGTTTATGCCTCTTCTGGAAGGAACTAGAGACAGCAGGAGGAAGACTGAGACCCAGAACAAAGCAAGGCATGAGGGCTCCAAAGGAACTGCACCATCCCAGAGTCTCAGCCAAGATGGTCCCTTCTTGGAGGGACAGGCACCTTCCACCTGCCCATAGGCACTGCTGCCTATGGGAATTGCAGAGGACCATTATTCACATGCACATGCACATGCACATGCACATGCACACAGTGGCCCTCTGCCCCTTAGAATATGGAAGCAAAGGCCGGTCACAGTGGCTCACGCCTGTAATCCCAGTACTTTGGGAGGCCAAGGTGGGTGGATCACCTGAGGTCAGGAGTTTGAGACCTGCCTGGCCAACATGGTGAAACCCCATCTCTCCTAAAAATACAAAATTAGCCAGGTATGGCGGCAGGCACATGTAATCCTAGCTACTCTGGAGGCTGAGGCAGGGAGAATCACTTGAACCTGGGAGGCAGAGGTTGCAGTGAGCTGAGATCACATTATTGCACACCAGCCTGGGCAACAGAGCAAGACTCTGCCTCAAAGGAAAAAAAAAAAAAAAAAAAAAGAATGTGGAAGCAAATGGAGGAAGGAAGGAAATTGAGGTCAGCTGAACCTTCCAGCAATCAGTTCTGCCCAAAGAAGACACTGACAACACACTGAGTGTATCTGCTTCTAGTTAGAGCATTGCCGATTGCTTTCACAATTCATAAAATGCTGTGCTCCTCTTAAGATCTATCTGTACTTCTCTTCAAATAATTGCCTTTTTAAATTCTTGCAGCTGGGTTTTAAAACACAAGAATGGGGCAAATTAAGTTTTATAAACTTGGAGATTTTTATACAGTAAATTAAAAAATAACATGTACTAGTCACCACTGAAACTCCATTCTTAGAACTCAACTCTTGTTTTATTTAAATACATGTGTAGATATCTGTGAAGACTTTCATGTACCTATTTACCTTGTCACTAATAAAATTAAAAATGAAAGACATGATGGCATACTTACCGTTTATTTCACATGCAACAGAAGCTTCCCTGTCATGGCCAGACATCAGAGGTTTCTGTCTCTACACCTTAGTTCCTTAATGGAAAAACATTTAACACTGGGAGAAATTTAATAGAGCAAAAATGCAGTGCTCCTTGGGAAGACAAAAATGTTCTACTTAGATTTCAGTGATGGTTGTATTAAACTACATGAGTATAGCAAACATTATTATAGTGTATATTTTAAATGAGCACGTTTAAGGTATGAGAATTATAGCTCAATAAAGCCATTAAGAATTTTTAAGTACCTTCTAGTACCTCCACCCTTATACAAGTGATTTCTCCACTGTAGATATATCTTAGCTCCTTTACAAAGCCTTCCCGTCATCTTTGCCTGTCCTCCAATAGCATTTTGTGAATTTCTGTACTTTTCCATTTGTTCCCTTGGCCACCTTCCGGCTGACTGACCCTCAGTGAGAGCAGAAGCCATATTGCTTCCTCAGTATGTTTCCTATACCTGGCACCAACACCTGTTATATAATCAGTCATCAAAACAATTGCTAGAATGAATGCATGAATATACATACACACATAGTCATAATCATGGTGAACATGTGCTTTTATCATTCCCTTTCATTACTAAGCACCGGCCACAGAGAAATATGTGTACATCCTCCTAGTTACAATGTTCATACCATGGGATTATAATAGTTAATGTTCTATTCTGTTAGTGAACTATGGTTCATTTAACCATCCCCCTCTTAATGGGAATAGCTATTCACAGCTTCTTATATTAAGAACAGCATTAAAAGTCCAGCACAGTGGCTCAGGCCTTAATCCCAGTGCTTTGGGAGGCCCAGACAGGCAGATCACTTGAGTCCAGGAGTTTGAGACCAGCCTGGGCAACATGGCAAAATCCCATCTCTACAAAAAAAAATACAAAACATTAGTAAGGCATGGTGGTGCATGCCTGTATTCCCAGCTACTTGGGAGGCTGAGGTGGGAAGATAGCTTGAGACCAGGAGGTTGAGGTTGCAGTGAGCCACACTGCACCCCAGCTTGGGTGACAGTGGGGGGAGGAGGAGGAGGAAGAGAAGAAGAATGAGGAAGAGGAGGGAGAGGAGGAAGAGGGGAAGGGAAGAAGAGGGAGAAGAGGACAAGGAGGAGGAAGGGGGTAAGAAGAAAGGGGAGGAGAGGAGGAATAAGAAGAAGAGCAAGAGGAGGGAGGAGGAGAAGGAGGAGGAAGGGGGGAAGAAGAGGGAGGAGGAGGAGAGGAGGAAGTGGAAGAAGAGGAAGAGGAGGGAGGAGAAGGGGAGAGGAGTATTAAATTGAATACTTTCATATTTACATACTTAGGGTTTCTTTTTTATTTCAATGAGTGAATTTCTCAAGAATGAGATTGCTTGGTCAAAGTATTCGAACAGTTCTGTAAGTCTCAATAACATGTTGCTCTTAAAAGGACTGAGTTAATTTGCATTAACGTAAATGTACCATTTCCTTCCTAATTCTGTCAGCATGGTTTAAATAGTTCGGTAATTGTTTTCAAATGTTCCATTATGTTAATATATACCTTATTAGAATTTAGTAAATTTAATGTGCATATTTAATTTTGAGTTCTAATATCTATCAGCCACTCAATATAAACCAATTTATTGCTCATAACTCATAAGATATTTAAATACTTGCCATTCCTCTGGCATTCATGAATCCCAGTGAGAACAACTTATCTGAGTGCTTTCCCTGTAGCCCACAGCAAACAGTAAGATGAATCCTTCACTTTGTATTATATACCACTCAAACTTCAAAACCCACACCTGGCCAGGCACAATGGCTCACACCTGTAATCCCAACACTTTGGGAGACTGAGACGAGAGATTTGCTTGAGGTCATGAGTTTGGATTGCTTGAGGCCATGAGAGGATTGCTTGAGGCCATGAGCCTGGGCAAAATTATGAGACCCTATCTCTACCAGAAAAACAAAACAAAACAAAAACATTAAAAATTAGCCAAGTGTGGTGGTGCATACCTGTAGTCCCAGCTACTCAGGAGGCTCAGGTAGGAGGATTGCTTGAGCCCAGGAGTTTAAGGCTGCAGGGAGCTACAATCACTCCACTCTCGGCTCACTGCAACCTCTGCTGCCCAGGTTTAAGTGATTCTCTTGTCTCAGCCTCCAGATTATCTGGGACTCCAGGCACATGCCACTACGCCCAGCTAATTTTTTGTGCTTTTAGCAAAGACAGGGTTTCACCATGTTGGCCAGGATGCTCTCAAACTCCTGGCCTCAAGTGATCCACCCTCCTTGGCCTCCCAAAGTGCTGGGATTACAGACATGAGCCACCACGCCTGGCCAGATGCTGAAGGGCAAAGCACTCAACCAGTGTAAAGTAGCCTGTGTGGGGCAACACTTGCATGAGACATACACAAGAAGGCGCCATCTTGGCCAGTCCCACTGGTTAAAGCCTGCACATATTCATCGTAAAGAAGAGGACCTCCTGTGAGGTCTTTCATAGCAGTCAAATGCTCTGTAGCTGGACAAACGAGGTGGGAGCTCAGTCTTCTCAATGAATTCTGTTGATCTCTTTGCCACTTCCCATCATTTTATATATAGAAGCTTAACTGTGGCAGTACTTCCTAAATGTTGAGTTGAGATTTTGGTGCCTAGACTGGGCAAAATGAGATAAGGATCACTCCCTGCAGAATTCTAAGGTAGAATTCTCTTGTGGATTGCACACTTCCTCTGAAAATGTTGCACTATCCTCACAGGTTACCAGTAGAGAAAATAACATTCATTCTGGTGCCCGAAGGGAGATCTAGAACATGAAAACCTTTGGTTGATGTCCATGAATGCTAAGACAGTAGCTCCCTAGGGTCTAATCTACTTTTCCCCAAATATAGCAGATTTTCTCCTCTAGAACTCTGATTACATTAAAATGTTGATGTCTTTAGCATGAGAAGTTTAAAGCATTGAAACTTTAGGCTCATTTTGGGAGCCAAGTAAAATGATAATTCCCCTAGTGATGCATAAGTCAATGGCATATTCAGAATGGCCAGAGTGTGTTATGTATAACTCTGCTTGCCATTTTAAACCCTCCCAACCCCACAAATACCATCTGCCTTTGGGATTATTTATGAGCAAGTTCTTCATTATTTGCGATTATTGTCCAAAATCCATATAGAAATGTAGCCTGATACGAGGGCCTCCTGACAATAAAAAGTCTGGGATTTAATTTTTTCTTTCTTTTTTTTTTTTTTTTTTTTTTTTTTGAGATGGAGTCTTCCTCTGTTGCCCAGGCTGGAGTGCAGTGGTGTGCATGATCTTGGCTCACTGCAACTGCCGCCTCCCTCATTCAAGTGATTCTCCTGCCTCAGCCCCCTTAGTGGCTGGGATTACAGGCACCCACAACCAAACCTGGCTAATTTTTGTATCCTATGAGAGATGGGGTTTCGCCACGTTGCCCAGGCTGGTCTTGAACTCCTGACCTCAGGTGATCCACCCACCTCAGCCTCCCAAAGTGATGGGATTACAGGCATGCGCCACTGTGCCCAACAGGATTTAACTTCTATTGGTGCCATGATATGACACAGTAGAAATCATTCCTCATCTCTCTGTGCTGTGGCTTATTTTGATTGTGCATTGTGTTGTAGAAACAACTAAGTCATTAGCAAATTGTCCTGTTAACCAGCCTTTAGGTTGGACTGATTTTTAAGAAGTAACAGTGGACTTTACTGGATTTAATGTTTTGTATTTCCACTTTCATTCACTTCATTGATTGTAAGGTATATATGTAACTACAATTTTTATTTCTACAAGGATTTTTAATTTTTTAAAACTCCATAGTTTTCTTCTGTATTAGTTTTCTAGGGCTACAAGTTCCACAAACTGGATGGCTTGAAATAAGAGAAATTTATTGTCTCACAGTTCTGGATACCAGAAGTCCAAAATCAAGGTTTTGGGAGAGCTGTGTTCTCTCTGAAGGCAGTAGGGAAGCACCTGTTTCTAGGCATCTCTCCCAGCTTCTGGGAGTCTCCTGTGTTCCTTGGCTTGTAAATGCAACACATGGATACTCCCTCATCACATGGTATTCCCACGTGTCCTCACATCATCTTCCCTCTGTGTAGACCTGGGTCCATGTTTTCCCATTTTATAAGGACATATAAATCATATTAAATTATGGTCAGCTCTAAATTTTCTCATTTCAACTTGATTACTTCTATAAAGACCCCCTTTTCCAAATGAGGTCCCATTCTGGGATACCAGAAGGTAGGACTTCAACATAACTTTTGGAGGAGACACAACTCAACTCATAACTTCCCCCTTCAAATGTTTCTGTTCTAGGCTGCACATGGTGACTCCTGCCTATAATCCCAGAGCTTTGGGAGGATCACCTGAGCCCAGGAGTTTGAGGCTGCAGTGAGCTATGATTGCACCACTGCACTCCAGTCTGGGAAATTGAGCAAGATCCTGTTTCTAATAATAATAATAATAAATTCTAAGTATGTGAATTAAGGATAGGCTGAAGATTTTAAAGAGGATATCTTTGTATCAGTCTTTTGATTTCTCCTCACCCAGGTAGTATGCTTGTATTGCAGAATACATAATAGATTTATACATATTTATGTTTTCCCTTCACTTACTTCCTCTATGCACATATTACAAGATGAAGACAATTACACTTTTCATATAATTTACTCATCTTTGCCTGGCTTTGCAATTTCTTACCACTAGCAGCCATATTCTCTTTCTCCACTTTTCTTGTCCCTTGAAATAATCATTTTATTCTCATGGGCAATAGACATAAATCTGAGTTTTATGATATAAATGAGTAGATTCCTCACTGGCTAGAACCCAAAGGGTGCTGATTGCTGAGTCAGTGGGAAGCAGGGGGGAGGCCCCTGTACTGGGGCTGCAGGGCTTCGTCCCCAGCCCACTATTAACACAGAGAAGACAGCGTTTAAATCTACAGTGATCCAGAGCTGAGAAAAGCAGTTGCCACAGTGGGTGACAGCATAAAGAAAATAAAGATAATGAACATTCTCTGGGCACATATTATATGTGGCACTGGGCCACGCACTTGTGGTAGAAGTGAATTTACCAAACATAAGTAGGTAGGGCCCTTGGTGCCACAGTTGGGAATGAACTGTACCTGCCCACAGACATCACTGTGGTCTCACAGGTTGGACAATTGACCTGCAGGTCCCCTAAGCTAGCCTTTTCTCTTGCTTCCACCCTACCTATCTGCTCTTCCCACCACTTTCTTTCCAAGTATTTATTGAGGAATTTCCATTGATTTATATGTAGAGTGGCTCCAGCTCCAGGTGGAGGGTACTAAATATATTCCTTTGGCCAGTGGCCTCTCACCCCACACTCAGGTTAAGGAGTCTCTCTGGGCCCAGGAGCCCCACGCATCAGTGATATTGGCTGCATTTTATCATTGAGAGAAAAACAACAAAAACAGGAGATGCCTCAACCACAGCACGCAGGGAATAGCTGAGTCACCTGGGGTTGATTAAACTGGAGAGGAGACTGTCTGGGGGAAACACTGACCCCCAAGTCCCTAACAGGCTGTTGTGAGGAAGACAAAGTAAAGTAGGAAGGAGTCGAGGATAGAATCTTAAAAACAACATTAACAGCAGTAAGAATGAAAATGCATTAGGCATCCACTCTGTATGAAGCCCTCGACTAAGTTTTTTATGTGCATTTTCCATTTAATCCTCAACACAACCATATGAGACAGATACTGTCCAAGAAAAATTTATTCTGACACTTATTAAGATGGTAAGGCAGACTTTACTCAGGACCATCGGCATGAGTGTAGGGGCCACGGCAATGGGGTTTTGCAGTAGAGAAAAATATTGGGCTCAACTTTGAATATAGCAAGAAAAAGTGGGGATTATAGGCAAGGAGCAGGGTGGGGGCTGGTGGATGGAAAATCACAGAGAGGAAACATCAGAGGTCAGGCAATTCTGGCCAAGGCTGAGGCAGACTAAGGTAATCAGATATCAGCTGAGGCATGGAGGAGGAATTTGGTCAGATGTGAAGGTTGGGAGTTCTTTCCAAATGGACTTAGGATTCTTGCTAAAACAGGACACTACAAGGACAAAGATGAAAGCCCAGGTTTGGCTCTGGTCAAGGAGAGAGCTCAGAAGAGCCTGACAAAAGTTTGGCCAAGGAAAAAATTTTTGACAATATGGAATTGATCCCTGTTTTGCTGCTGAATCACAGGCTAGACAGAGTACATGGCTTACTCTGCTGGTTTGCCCCATAGCAAATGGCAGAACTGACATTCAAATCTAGGTCTGCCTAATTCCAGAGACCAGGATCCTATAAGTTGCCATTAGTAACAAATATGGAGAATTCCTACTGGATTTATGTTGAAAGCAGAGGAGGAACCGTTTAAAATAATGAGGTTGAAATGGTTTGCCATGACCTCAATGATCCCTTTTAAATTCTCCTAGAATCAGAGAATAAAAAGAGCTAAGATCTGCAAAGGGCTCCTAGATACAGAAGTACAAAGTTGAATCCTTCCTTTATTTTACAAAGAGTTGGGAATGAGAACCACAAACATTTTGTCCTCTTCTACTTTCAGAATTCTATTTAGATTCATGCACATGATTAAACATTCTCAACTTTCTTTGACACCTAAAAATTTTGGTATATGATGATATGGTTTGGCTGTGTTCCCACCCAAATCTGATCTTGAATTGTAGCTCCCATAACTCCCATGTGTTATGGGAGGGACCTGGTGGGAGGCAGGTCTTTCTCCTGTTATTCTCATGATAGCGAGTAAGTCTCAGGAGATCTGAAAGTTTTATAAAGGGGAGTTAGGAGAAATTCATTCTTCTAATTCTACACACAGTACCTTCATTAAAAAGATATGTATAGCATTTCAATATCACATAAACCTGAATTTATGTGATAAATGGAGAGGGGGATGGAGAGGAGGAGAAAATAATCATCCTTTCTGGCTTGAAAACTTTCTTCAAAGAAAGAAAGGTGATGGTGTGGCTTTGCCTGATGTGGGATGTGAAGCCATCTTGGGACTGACAGCATTTTATTATGGTTGGACAGAAAGAGAGGGAAATACAGAAAATATTATTCTGTCTCTTTATGAAGACCAAACTGTCTTCAAGAATTAATACTTATCCTTAGGACTTTAGGAGAATATGTGTGAAGGTGGTGTGAGTGTGGGTGTGTGTGTGTAAGAGAGAAAGAGATAATATGTATGTGGAGAAAGAAGAAAGTCTGTGATGCATGCTCATGGAAAAACCTCAAAGGGGTCACATAGAAAGTCAAAACCTACCATCAAGCATCCTAAGGAACATTCTACCAGCTTAGATGCTCAGGTGTGGGGAAATGTAGTGCTTCGGAGAGGAACGGACCCTACGGAGAGGTCTGGTGAGAGGGAAGGGAGTTTCCCTCAATGCAGGTGAGATTTACAGCATGAGACTGGAAAAGCGCAGGTTTATGCAGTGACAAGTCAAGGACAGGGGAGCCGTGAAGAAGGGAAATCCCTGCAAAGAGCTTCATCCCATGGACAATGGGGAAGGAATATGTAGCATGAAGGTTATAACTTTTTTCCTCCTGTGTTGCAATGCCTTTCAGTGATCTCATTTGGGGGAACTGGATATGCCCCTAAATGGTAGGTTGTATTGCCAGCCCCAATCCTTCACTCTCCCCTATATCTAAGCCCTTGGCCCCATGGCTTTGCTGTTCCTCCCATCAAAAGGCCAGCTAGTTTTCCCTGACCCTTGCTTCTGAGTTCAGCCACCTGGCATGCTCTGGCCAGTGGGATATTAGCAAATGGAAAGCAAGTATGTTGGAAAAAGCATGTGCAAGATGAAGCCTGGTCTCCTTCACCTCTACTGTCACCATGAAAAGGACATGCCAGGGCTATGCTGCTTTTCCTAGGAGGAGAATAAAAGTTAGAGGTACAATGAGCAGGGCCACCTCCTCCCAAGTCCAATATAGATTAGCTGATCCCCTGCCAGCCTGTAGACGTACATGAGTTATCATGATTTTTAAAATCTAGTCTTTTTGACCCATCTGTATTAGATATTTTTTCTTCATAATACCATTATTCTTATATGTACATCCCAGGGTCAGGAGATAAAGCCCAATCTATCAAGTTCTTATCACTGGAGTTGCAATTCAGTGGCTCCTACTTTTGAGTTCGCGTAAGAAAAAAATAATTCTCCTTTAGTAGTTTCACTCAAGACAAAAATTATGAGGAGGTCAGAGGAATGAGGAGTTACATCTGGAGAGAGTTAAGTTGTGTGGCCGCAAAAGCAGCTCAGAGGATGTCATGTGGCGACTTCCCTCGTGTGACCATTTTGCTTTAGCTTGGAAGTGGGCGTGTTTTCTAATGGTTGTGGGTTTTATTGAGACGGAAGGAAAACAGTGTGTGTTCAGAGAGGAAATTCAACAGTTTATTTAGGCTATTAAACCACTTTTTGGCCTAAATTTATTGACCAGGAAGATCCTGTTAACTAAAATTGGGAGGTCTTAGGGAAACACTAAATCTTGTACAGCAGTTAGTTATTGGACACAAACAGAGCTTTTGATGAGATTTTGTGGACAACCTCTTTTAAACGGTTGGAAAACGTTGTCTTTATATATCATTTCCCTGTGATGTCTGCTCTGATAATCCAGGCTGATGTCACAGAGAGACAGTAACTAACAACCTTGAGTGTGGCCAGGGACTATCATCCCCCAGCCTCTGTGCCTTTATTAAAATCATCTGAGAACTTCTCATCCTTTCTCTTATCTGTCTACCTATATACCATTTGATTAATGAAAAAATAATCTGGCACATCAAATCATCAAAGTATAAAACAGTATTAAATTCCCATCAGAGTATAAAATAGTATTTGTCCATGCTAAAACATGACCTACTGTGCAAATCACTGCCCCAAGTCGCCTCAGAGGAAAAAAAAAATTGCTAAAATGTTTTAAACTCTTCTTAGGCTTGACCAGCAATACCTGTTTAGAGACAGTCCTTTATTTAGAAATAAGTTAGGATCGCCTGTAATCCCAGCACTTAGGGAGGCTGAGATGGCAGAATGACTTGACCCCATGAGTTCAAGACCAGTGGAGGCAACGTAGCAAGACCCCATCTCTATTAAAAAATAATAATAATGAAAAAAGTTTCCAAAGGTAATAAGTTAGACTCCAAGAAGCCAATGGCCATCTCTTGTTCCTCTTCCCCAGTTCCACACAGGATTCAGCTCAACCAGCCATTCCATCCTTCTGGAAATATTCTCATCTCTTGGCTTTTACATCAGCGCATTCACCTTACGCTCACTGTTCTGCCTGAGTCTCTCCTTCTCCACTGGTCAGTTTCCAAATGTGAGGCTCTGTCATGCTCTATCCTACACTCTCTCATTGAATATGTTTACACTCTTTCTGGATTACCTCCACAGGTCCGTGGATGACAATGACTCCAATTATGTATCTCCAGTCATGTCCTGGCAGGTGCATCTGTCATGCCACTGTCTCCTCAACATCTGCACTTGGACACCTAATAGGCATTTCGGGGTTTTTTTGTTGGTTTTTTTTTTTTTTTTTGTAGACAGAGTCTGACTCTGTTGTCCAGGCTGGAGTGCAATGGCACGATCTCAGCTCACTACAACCTCCACCTCCCAAGTTCAAGTGATTCTCCTGCCTCAGCTCTATCGCCAATGTTTCCGAGTAGCTGGGACTACAGGTACCTGCCACCACACCTGGCTAATTTTAATGTTTTTAGTAGAGATGGATTTCACCACATTGGCCAGGCTGGTATTGAACTCCTGACCTCAGACCATCCACCCGCCTTGGCCTGGCAAAGTGCTGGGATTATAGGTGTGAGCCACTGTGCCCAACCAGCATTACAGATTTTACATATTCAAAGTATACTATGAAATTATCTTATTCACTTTATGTTTATTTCAACCCTCACCCCAACAGCAAGGACCACGCCTATTGTTTTCACCACTGTTTCCTCAGCAAGTAAATCAGTGTTTTGCGCATACTAGGGAATTCAACAATTATCTATTAAGTGAATAAATCTTTTTGTAAAAAAGAACATCTTCTGTTTTTTTTTTAAACAGAGTCTTACTCTGTTGCTCAGGCTGAAGTGCAGTGGCGAGATCTCTGCTCACTGCAACCTCTGCCTCCCAGGCTTAAGCGATCCTCCCATCTCAGCCTCCTGAGTAGCTGGGATACAGGCATCCACCACCACACCTGGATAATTTTTATATTTTTTAGTAGAGATGGGGTTTCACCATGTTGGCCAGGTTGGTCTCAAACTCCTGACCTGAAGTGATCTATCCATCTCGGCCTCCCAAAGTACTGGGATTTCAGGCATAAGCCACCGTGCCCGGCCACAGACATCTTCAGTAAGTCAAATAGTGTACGATTCTACTTACAGGTATTGATCAACTTACGACCTATGCAACTTATGACCATTCGACTTTACGACCACAATCGCTAGCCACAACTGCTCCGTGTCTGGCAGTGCAAACGTTGCCCAACTGGGTGTATGACAGTGCGGACTAGCTTCCAGCAGCACTACCATCTCCACGTGCACCATTTCAACTGTACATATAGCCTACTCGACTTACGACCAAATCGTGTTCCCAATCGTGGCCGTAAGTCGAGCACTAGCTGTACATGAAACACCTAGTCAAATTCACAGAGACAAAAAGAAATGGTAGTTACCAGGATCTGGGAGAGGGAGAATAGGAAGGTAATGTTTAGTTAAGTGCAGAGTTTCAGTTGAGGATGATGAAAAAATTCTGGAAATGGATGGTGATGATGGTTGCATAGCAATGCAGGTGTACTTAATGCCCTTAAACTGTATAGTTAAACATGATTAAAATGGCAAATGTTATGTTATATATTTTTTAACCACAATTTAAAAATAGCTTCATCAGTATTGAAAATCTGCTGAGGCAAATAAATCTTCATTGGTGACATCCACAAAGGTCACAGAAAACTTCTTAATAGCTCCAATATTCATAATTTCACTACCTCATCCCCAAATAGGCCTTGATCCAATGGACATAACCATGGGTTACCATAAAAATTCTATCAGCAGGACTTTCAAGGTATTCATAATTTTTAAGTTCTTCAACAAATTGCTAGGCTTCCGAATTAATGTTAGGTTACTAGGCATCTACTTTTTAGACTAAATCTTATAGTCAAGGATACTTTGATTTTAATTATCTCAATCACTTTTCTTCTTTTCTTGCTAATTTTGTAGGTTGCATGATTGCATGGGCATGAACTTTCCACACATTGTAGGATTCTCTTTCTCCTTCAGAATCATGCCAGCTCCCTAATGATTCTTCTAGTACATATGCACAACTCGGTTCTTTTCTCACCATTTTCTTGCAGTTTTTTTTTTTCCTCTCGAATGTTTTTCCATCATAAATGTATGCCTTTCCTCACTAGTGTTTTCAATATTCATTGCATCTGTACTTACTATGTCAGGATTAATAATGTCCCAACACACCAGAAAATGAAGCCAGAGTGCAATAAACACAATTAGACAAATGATCAAAGTGAGCCTCATGACATCTGTGGATGCACGGATGAGTCAATGTATTCTGGAGGGAAAAACTGGTGGCCTGGGGCCACAATGAAACCCATGAGCATGGCTTTTTTGTTTGTTTAGGATTTATTTCACCTATGTAGTTTTTTTATTTTATTTTATTTTACATACTATAAGTAAACTTTAGAGCTGTTTATACATACCAAGATTTCTGGCCTCTGCTGAAAATCTAAAAGATCAGCAAGGGAGTCTACATTCTGCAAGAACAAGCAATGGTTCTGAGTGGCAGGAGCCCTGCAGAGGTGTGGGCTTTCTGACCAACCACAGTCCCCATTCAGCCCACTTCACTAGTTACCCACCTGGCCATGCTGGGTACTTGAATTGGTGAGTTTGGCCTCTGTAAAGAAATGACAGCCTTAAACCTAGAACGAAGCCTCCTACAAGAGGCTCCCATACCATCAGAGAGAAAATGTTACTCTTTGGTGCCGAATAACTCAGCAATAAGAAAAGCCTCAACTAATAAAGCTACTGATGTGTCAGAATGCAAGTTGGTGAGTTTTAAAGAAACAGATTCGTTAAATATTGAGAAAATCAAGTGAAATTACTTAGTGAAGACAAATCATTAAAAAAATAATTGCACTTTAAAAATAACCTCCTGGTAATGCTTAAAACTTTTCATAGCGAATGTTTTCAAATGATGAAGTTTCATTTTGCTAAGCACGATTATAATGTGGAACATTCAAAGACAGAATTAAAATGCATTACAGCATATTTCCATAAGGGGGTACTGTCTTTCTGACAGTCTTTTTTTTTTTTTTGAGACAGAGTCTCCCTCTGTCGCCCACGCTGGAGTTCAGTGGCACAATCTCGGCTCATTGCAAGCTCCAACATCAGGGATTACAATTCGACACGAGATTTGGATGGGGTAAATATCCAAACTATATCACACACACATATGTAAATGTGAACTATAAAAGACACAGAGTTATTCCTATCACTTTCCTATGTCTCCTCACTAAAACTTGATAATAGAATTGGAAAAGCAAAAGTTAACTGGCTTATGCAGAAATAGGAACTTATTGGCTCATGTAATACAAAAATTAAAGAGCGGCTTGGTCTGAAGACCCAGTCACCCTCTCTTGGCTCTGAGCTCCTCCACATCGCATTCAGTTTTAGGATCTCCATGGTGGTGGGATGACTTCTCACATCTTCAGAGTTCAAGCCTACAAGTCTTGCTACCCAAGATCCCAGAGAAAAACACTGTTGCTTTAAAGGACTCAGATCTGACCATCCCTTAACTAATAACTTTGACCAGGCAAACAGAACATTCCCAAGTGCCACGTCTGAATCACATGCTCGCAACCAATATGAAGGAGGAAACTGACTTTACACAAAGTCCCTGGAGGGTTGAGATAGGGAGTTCCCCAAAGAAGAATAAGGGCATTGTTCACAGGAGACTGGTGAAAATTAACAAATATCTGCTACATAAGGGGATTACTATTACTGCTGTAACAAATCACCACAAAGGTCGTGACTTAAGACAACACAGATTTATTATCTCCCAGCACCACAGGTCAGAAGTCTGCAATGGGTCTCACTGGGTTACAGTCAAGGTGTTCACAGAACTGTGTTCCTTCTGCAAGCTTCACAGGAGAGATGTTTCCTTGCCTTTCCACCATCCAGAGGCTGCCTGGATTCCTTGGCTTGTAGCTTCTTCGTTCATTTTCAAAGCCAGCAAACCTTCAAATCTCTCTCTGAGTCTGACCTTCTCTTCTGCTTCCCTTGGTCAATTTAAAGGACTTTTATGATTACACTGGGCTTATCAGGAAAATCCAGGATTAAACTCCTTAATGTAAGATCAGCTAATTAGCAACCTTCCTTCCATCTGAAACTTTAATTCTCCCTTGAAATGGCAGATGGCAGCCTCCACCCCTCAGCCAAGCTCTGAAATCCCCTGGGCCAGGTGGGCTTCGGGCCCAAGCAGGGCGGGGGCTCATCCCCCCAGCCCTCCTGCCAGGGAGCGGCCCTGTGGCCAGTGGCGGAGGCAGCTGCACGTTTGGCGTCCTGCAGCAGCACGAGCGCATGGGGTACCAGCTGCAGGGAGCAGAGGCGAACGGCGGGCTCCCGGCTGCATCCACCTTCTCCTCGGCCCCCGAAGCTGCGTCTGGTGGCGTCTCCAGCCACACGCCCCCTGAAAATGGAGCCGACAATCTCCTAGGCTCCGAGGGACCACAGCCGGCAGCTCCGGGGACGGCCTTGGGAAGGTACTGGCCTCGATCTAGTCCCCAGATCACTCAATCAATAACCTCTCATCCAGTCCCTCCACCCCCGTGGGCTCCCCACAGGGCCTGGCAGGGACATCGCAGTGTCCCCGAGCTGGAACCCCCGGTGCCTCATCGCCCAGCTACGGCGGGGCTCTCCACGGCCTGCAGAGTAAGACAAGACCATCTGGACGAGGCCATCCACGTGCTCCGCAGCCACGCCATGGGCACGGTGGGCGGCGTGCATACGCCGCTGCCCAGCCATGCGGTGGTGGCCTCGGGCTTCACTGACCCCATGCCGCTGGGCGGGCGGCACGCAGGCCTGGTCGGAGGCGGACACCTAGAGGACGGCCTTGCGGGCAGCGCCAGCCTCATACACAACCACGCGGCCCTCCCCAGCCAGCCAGGCGCCCTCCCCGACCTCTCCCGCCTCCCGACTCTTACAGTGGGCTAGGGTGAGCAGGTGCCACGGCAGCCACCGGCGAAGTCAAGCAGGAGGAGAAGGAGGACGAGGAGAACACGTCCACGGCCAACCACTCCGACGAGAAGAAAAAGGGGCCGAAGGCCTCCTGGGCCGGGACCAGCAGTACTGAGGAGCTGCCCTGAGGAGAAACACCTGAGGGACCGGAAGAGGCGCAAGGCCAGTAACGCGCGGAAGCGGGTGCGCATGCGCAGTATTAATAAGGCCTTCTGGGAGCTGGGGCGCCTGTGCCAGATGCACTTCAGGTCAGACAGGGCACAGACCGAGCTGCTCATCCTGCAGCAGGCCGTTCAGGTCATCCTGGGGCCAGAGCAGCAGGTGCAACAGCGGAACCTGAACCCCAAAGCAGCGTGTTTGAAACCGCCAGAAGAGGAAAAGGTGTCGGGCGTGGTCAGAGACCCCCAGATGGTGCTTTCCGCTGCCCACCCGGGCCTGAGTGAAGCCCACAGAACCCCACCGGGCACATGTGAAAGGCGCGTCTCTGTGGGACAAGCCACCCGCCCTCAGCCCCGTGCGCTGGGCCCAGAGCGGCCACTCAAGGCCCCGGGCTTCATCCACATCCACACCTCACACACCTGTTGTCAGCATGGAGCCAACGCGGACCTGAGGAGGCTCGGAGTGACTGGCGATGAAGGTAACGTTGGGACCTGGCGCTCCCTGGGCACCTCGGCTCACCCCTCACTGGTCTCACTCCCCCTGCCCCCAATCTCAGCCACCCTGAAACCTGCCCCAGGGATCCTGAAACTGCATCTTGGTCCAGTTGCCTGGGCTGACAGGAGCATTTTTTTTTTAGTAAACAAAACCTGAAAGCAAGCAACAAAACATACACTTTGTCAGAAAAGAAAAAAATGCCTTAACTATGAAATGTGGGGAAATCAAAACATATCACTTGAGGGAGATGCTGTGGAAACCCGGCTTACTCTTCAAAAGCCACCAGGAAATTGTGCCTACACGTAATATTTTTTAAATGAAAATGAACATTAGGTATTTAAAAAAAAAAAAGACTCCTCGGGAGGCCATTATTTTGCCTACCACAAGGTACAAATTGAATTAATTACCTTGTGTAATCTCAGGGTGATCTAATTAAACCTACACTGTGTGCTAGGGATGCCTGCATTTTTCAGAGTCCTTTGTGCTAATTCTTTGCTCTTGAATTCATTCACTTATTCATTTAATAAATAACCATTGAGTAACTACCATAGGCCAAGCACTGCTTAGGCACCCGATATAGACTGGTAAAGATGTTCCTTTCTCTCACAGAGTTTACAATTTTGTGGGTGAAAAGACCATAAATAAGCTAATCAATAAGTAGTATTTAAATACTTCATTATTTATTTCTATGGAGGCTTTATTTTTCTCCCGATTGGCTTGAAAAATATTAGCTGTGTCTTGAAAATTCTATTGCTCTCTGTTCTTTTAACTGAACTCCATGTACATTCCCTGTACACCAAGCTGCTCATCCTGCAGCAGGCCGTTCAGGTCATTCTGGGGCCGGAGCAGTATATATATACATATATACTTACATATTTATATATTATATATTTATTTATATATATATATTTCTTTTAACAAAGAAATAAACCTGTAAGGGATCACTCCACTACAGTTGTCCATTAATTATTTGTGGATAATATATATTACTTCAGTATGCTGGCATATTGAAGAAGGGAGCCAACAAACATTGTTTTTTCTTCCTGGTGACATATCAAACACTGACCCCAGGTACTCATGGAATCTTTATTCCATTTTATTCCTTTGTAAATCACAGCCACTATTTATTATTCACTAGGTTAAGATGAATATACACTGAATCAAAGTTATTCATCAACAAAGAACATTTACTAATGGAAAGTTATTAAAATAAGTTCTGTAATAGTATAATTTTGTGAGGTTTATTTTTTGTATTTTTATTATTTGTGTGAAGAACCATTATTGAGTTTGCAAGATAAGATGTATTTTCTAGTGCCTATTTATGATACTTTTTTGTAATCAAATTTGTAGCTGTGCACTTATTTTTCTAGATATTTTGACATTTCTTGGGTTTCATATTTAACAAGGCTGTAGAAATTTAAAATAGTGAACAAACGTTTGTGAATACACTATTTTAAAATTGTTTTAAATGAGAGAAGGGGTCTTCCTTTGTTGCCCAGACTGGAGTACAGTGGCATAATCGTAGCTCACAGCAAGCCTTGAATTTTTTTTTTATTTAAGAAAATTAAATGCCAATTTATTCAGCTCCCAGGCGATGGGGGGTGGTTTATGGCTAGGAGGAACTAGCAACAGCTGGGTGCTCTGATTGGGTCCAGGGGGGCGGGCCGCTATTGGTTGGCGAGTTGTTGGGCAGGTTTTCCTGCCACCGGCCAGGGTTGCATTAGCCGGAGCCTTCCAGGGGAGCCATGCGGTAGAGCTAGGTGCTGAGTGCAGAGCCTGGTGCAGGGTGCGCAGTCAGGTGCTGAGTGCAGAGGTGGATGTGTCCAGCCTCCCGGCGAGGCAACCGGCCTTACATTCCGACCCTTTTGATGATATAGGACGCCGCTTCTTTCTGGCTACTTCTTGCTGAATAGGGGTGGAGTGAGGGAGAAGGGTCAGTTGGCTGGTGCCTCCGTTGAGAGTCGGACATAGGGGTGAAGTAGCATCTGGTTTGATGAGAAATAAGGAGATAATCACAATTGTGTAGGATGGATTTCCACTCTGTAACTACTATCCATCTGTAATTAATATACCATTACAGAAGGTGTACTGAGTTGCTAATTCAGCCTTTCTACTGTTTTGTCTTGACCAGGTCTACAGCACGGTGTCCTGATTTATAAGAGGTAGGTGAAAATACAGCCATCCTTCACGCAGCTCTTACGAGCCTGTTTTTAAAGGAGTTTAAAGCATGGGGCAAGTCGTAGGACCCGGGTCAAATGGTTTTGTATACAATCACTAAAAATTCTTCCGAAGTTTCTGTAGCTCAAGCCACATTTTATCTTTGTTATCACACTGAAATCATAGGTCCCCGAAACACAGGACCTTGAAAAAATATGTTTAATTATGTGTTGACAATAGCACCATCCACTCCCTCCTTCTCCAGGATTCTTTTCTCCCCCCTCAACAGAAATAACATAAATATTCATCCTGGGAGATCATGTTGTGCTATAACACATGACAGCAAACTTTAAATCTCAGCTAAACACTCCATAGTACCAAAGCAACTAGCAATCGCTAAAACAATTAACTTTCCCCCCAAATGGGCAAAAAAATTAGTGGTCATCAACTCAAGATTTCATTCAGTATATTTCCTTATCATTCACAGATTTTTGGCTGAATTGCTATCAGATTCTATTCTGTGTCAGCCTTGTCTGCTCTCCTTCCATCTAAAACTTTGTCGTTTCGCATTTTCATTCATTGCATTCCTATTGCTCTATGAATCAAAGTCTCTGCAGGACACTTAGAGAACATTCAAAAGATTGGACTGAAGCATGTTAAAAGTAGGATTATTTACAGAGGACAAATCTGTGACCAGTCAGGGAAAGAGCAAGCGGAATCAACACTCTGACCTCTCTTTAATTCTGTCTTCTGATCTCCCACCAACGTCTGTCATTGCCAAGACTCAAGCAGATGACAGAGGCCAACACAGGCTAATGCAGTCAGCTCCCTGGGGCACAGAACAGAGTATGTGCAGTGGTTGACAAGGTGTGGGGTGGAAGCCATTCACCAGCTTAACAATATTGACTTTCCCTCCTCAAGACTGGCCAGGCTACCACCACTGCAGAGTACCCATCACCCAACAGAGACCAAGCCAAGCCCCTGATATGGCAACATTCTGGAGGAGAACCAGCCAGGAGAACCAGGTAGACACTGTACATTAGATGCCTCCTTCATGGAGTAGGTAGAGTTCTATTCCATACTACACACGAAAATGATTTCCAAATGGATTAAACAGCAGGGAAATGTAACATAGGTAGTAAAATAAACTGAATTTGTTCACAAATAACCTTAAGATAGAGAAGGCCTCCTTCAGAAAAGACATGACATTTGGAAGCTTTGAAGAGAAAGACTGATGGATTTTACTATTCGAAAATTTCAAACTTCCAGCCAGGAGCAGTGTGTCAGACCTGTAATCCAAGTACTTTAGGAGGCTGAGGTGGGATGGTTGTTTGTGGCTGGGAGGTCAAAATCAGCCTGGGCAACAAAACAAGAACCCATCTTTACAAAAAAATAAATTTAAATTAGCCTGATATAGTGGTACACACCTGTTATCCTAGCTACTCAGGAGGCTGAGGTAGGAGGATCACTTGAATCCAGAAGTTGGAGGCTGCAGTGAGCTATGAACATGCCACTGTACTGAAGCCTGGGCAACAGAGACAGACCCTGTCTATATACAAAGTTAAACTTGCTTAAAACTAAAGGGAGCACAAAGTTGAAAACAAACAGCAGATAGGAAGATATTTGCAAAAAGTAACAATAATACAGTAATAACTGCTTCAAATGCGGCTAATTATGTGCCAGATGCCAACCTAATATGTCCTTATTCATTTACTACGACAGTGTGAAGTAGGCACTATTATTATCCTTCCCACTTTTCAGGCCAGGAAACAGATTCAGAGAGGTTGAGTCACTCAGCCAAGATCACACAGCTAGTAAGTGGCACAGCCAATATTAGAATCCGGACACCTTCTCTTCATGGACTGTACTCATAACCCACACTTGATGCTGCCTCTCATTTTTTTCGTAGCGGGGAGCAAGGGGGATGGAGTTTTACTCTGTTGCCCAGGCTAAAGTGCAGCGGCACAATCTCAGCTCACTGCAACCTCCGCCTCCCGAGTTCAAGCCATCCTCCTGCTTTAGCCTCCCAAGTAGCAGGTATTACAGGCATGTGCCACTACACCCAGCTAATTTTTATATTTTTAGTAAAGACGGGGTTTCACCATGTTGGCCAGCCTGGTCTCAAACTCCTGACCTCAGGTAATCCACTCGCCTTGGCCTCCCAAAGTGCTGGGTTTACAGGAATGAGCCACTGCTCCTGGCCCCCTCTCATTTTTTTAATGTTACCTAAAAGAGACCATGAATTTGTATCCACAGTATATAAAGAAATCCCAAAATCAATCAGAAAAAACAAAGAACCCAATAGAAAACTCAGCAAGATTCTTAGTGGGCAATTCACAGAAGAGAAAATTTAAATGACCAACATACCAAACCTCACTAGTAATTAAGGACATGCAAATTTTTGTAATGAGACATCATTTTTTTTTTACCATTAAAAGATTAGCAAAAATTAAAAGAATGTTATCATGGATTGGCAAAGAAATAGGCAGTCTCATAGACTGTGAGTCGGAATACAAATTGGTAGAGCTTATGTGGTAGTAAATAATAAAATGTTAAATATCTATTAGCTGGTGACTCAGCAGAGTCCATTGCCCGGTATCTAATCTACAGAAATATGTGCCTGTATGTACCAAGATATTCCTGTCATCTTACTTGTAATAATAAGATTTTGGAACCACCTAAAGTCAATTAGTGTTGATAGTTTTTTAAAACATAGTACAGTTTTTAAAGAAGGGATTACTTAGCAAAGGTTCCACACCCACACACCCACAGCTTCACTTGCACAATACAGCCTTGAGACATGTGTTTGTTTGACCATGGTGTTTATCACAATTTCGAATTTGGAGGCCTCTACTGGGGCACACGATCTCCATTTTCTCATGAGTCCCATTGTTTCTAATTATCTTTTATTTACAATGCCTGCCTAGCCTCTGAGTGCATTTGAGCTTGCAATGCCCAATTAAATTCTAAGTATATAACCAAAAAGGAGCTTAAAGTTCTTCAAGAGTCTTGGATTCAATATAAACATTCTGCAATAGTTGAGAAGCCTGAGAGGCTGTATCGCGTGGTACTGATAGACCCTTGAGCTCACAGACACTGAAGTCGGACTGGCAGCTCTCAAATGCCAACTATACCACTTAACTATCTGTGTGACTGGCACCCCTGACCTCTCCGTGACTCAGTGTCACCTGAAAGGCAGAATTAACAACACCCATTTTGTTGTGAGAATTAAATCAAGTCTCAGAACAGTGCCCTACACATACAAAATGTTCAATAAATGTTAGCTGCGGCTGCCATGATTGTTATAACTAACAACATGGAAAGAGCTCTGAAACACGTTTTAAAAAAATAAAATGCATACGAACGCAGTTGTGAATATGCACAATATGATTGCTATTATAAGTACGCCTAGGCCAGGAGTGGTGGCAGCTCACACCTGTAATCCCAGCACTTTCGGAGGCCAAGGCAGGTGGATCTCCTGAGGTCAGGAGTTCAAGACCAACCTCCCAAAGTATCTGCTCAGTCAGAACATCTCGCTCATCCCCCTCATCACTGGTCTAGCCCAGACCTGCTGTATCTTTCACATTCTTTACTACAACGACTTGCTCATCGCTGGCACCACCTGCAGTCCATTTCCATCCTTTTGCCAAAAGAATGACTCCAAAGTCCAAATCTGATCACGCACCCACCCCTCACCCTAACCCCTCTGTCTGCTTCTCAGTGGCCATGTGTCGCCCTCAGGATGGGGCATAGGCAATTCTTCACAACACCAGCCTTGCCCATTTTCCTCCCACATTCCCCCTGCCTACAAGCAACTGGCTGTTTCCCACACTGGATTACTTCTCTTGCTCCTGTGACTTTGCCAATGCTGTTCCCTGCCTGGAACACCATTCTAATCCCCCTTCTTTATTTGACCTACTTTTCTGTCCAGAGTCTGTTCAGACATCATGACCTCCTGAAAGGCTCTGTGACCCTCTGGCTCCGCTCCTCATCTGAGTTACTTGGCTCCCTGTTTTTTCTCCTAGTATCATGCACACTGATTCTATGTCCATTTCACCATCCATCCAATTGTCAGCCTTTGGGACAAGGAGTTTGTGTTTGCCAAGTGTCACCAGAAAAGTGTCCAAGTGTCACTCTATGTCACTAGCACCTATCACTGTGTATCAGCCTGTCTAGTCACTCAATAAATGTCTTGTGTTCACCACTAAGGGGGTTTTGTAGCCTCCTGGGATTTGTCATAAGACAAGCTACTAGTCAAAAAAAAAATAAAGCAAAGCAAACAAACAAATGTCAGATGCACATTGATATGTTCATTGTACACTCAATCTCATTTTGATTTGGGAAGACTGATTTTTTTTTTTTTTTTTTTTTTTTTTTGGACCAAGTCTCACTCTGTTGCTAGGCTGGAGTGCAGTGGCACTCCACTCAGCTCACTGAAACCTCCATCTCCCGGATTCAAGCCATTCTTCCACCTCAGCCTCCCGAGTAGCTGGGATACAGGCACGTGCCACCATGCCCAGCTAATTTTTGTATTCTTAGTACAGGCGGGGTTTCACCATGTTGGCCAGAAAAGTCTCGATCTCTTGATCTCATGATCCTCCTGCCTTAGCCTCCCAAAGCGCCGAGGTTACAGGCATGAGCCACCACGCCCAGCCAGACTGATTTTTTTTAAACTATTGATGGTCAAACAAGGTATTTTTCCATATTAGAAGTTAAACTGAAAGATTCATATTTTTAATTTTCTGGGGACCACTTGTATTCAAGAATGCAGACACATAAAATCATAAAACACAATTGAAAACTAATGCAGTACTCATTTTTAAGTGCCCTGGCCTTGCTTCTCCATAGGAGTAATTCTGTTTACACCTCCAGAAAGAAATCTGGGTTTCATTTTGCAAACTCAGGGCAGAAATCAGCTGCCTGAAAATATCCTTAAACACAATCACAGCATTTTAGGGAAATTCCCTGTATTGCAGTTTTTGATGACACCACCATGCAAAAATGTGTTGTTTCCCAACAAAGGAAGGAGAAAATGTACATTGACCATAATTTGAGAAGTCACCTATGAAAGCTGAGGTTAGGGCCGATTTGCTTCTAATTCCTAGAAGAATAAAGTCATTCAAGTTCTATTTATAGGTTAAATCTGGTCACCACAGAAATGCACAATAATGCAAGATGGCTGTACCCTAAAGAGAAAACCTACTTCAGGAAAACTATTGATCAGTAGGAAAATGCAGACCATAGTAGATTTTGCCCAAATCTTGCCTCAGTGGAATTTGACCTGTGTAACCATTTCCCCCTCCTCACAGGCTTAATCTAAACCTTGCTTCTTCTTGTTTTTCCAGATCTGTTTCTGGCAAGTGGTATTTTGGGGGACTGGATTGAGTTAAAATAGCTACAGTTTCAGTGGCTCTAAACACACAAACGTATGAATGAAAGCATGGTGAACTTAAGTGCACTCTCTTTAAGAAGGGGTAGGAACGAGACCCATGCAAGGTACCAGGGTAAAGTCCCTTATCTCCTGGCCCTAAAAATATTAAAAGGATTTCATGGTATGCACCAACAATGCCTCATTCCTTCTGAAAATGAACATTTCACACCGTATCCTAGTCTCCAGCATTCACATTTGCAGTCAGTCATTTCTCACATTCTTATTTTAAAAGCATTTGAACAGTATAGGTATAGAATTTTGTGAATGTAGAAATTCTCCTTTTATAGGAAGTGGACTGGTACTGAGTATAAATCAGAATGAAACAGAGGCCAAAAGCCCGCCACACTTTCTCTGGCCCTCTCTCACCACTATTCTTGCCCTAGGCAAGGCATGGCAATCAATCCTCAGAAAGGACATACCTAATCCCTAGAACGTTCCCTGCTACAGAACAGTATGGACTTCTGGCATTCCCAGAAGTCTGAGCCAGCACTAGACCCAGGGACTCTGGTGGAGCCTCACTTTGTTGCCCAGGATGGAGTACAGTGGCTCGATGTTGGATCAGTGCAACCTCCGCCTCCCAGGTTTAATTGATTCTCCTGCCTCAGCCTCCTGAGTAGCTTTGGGATTACAGGCGTGTGCCACCATATCCAGCTAATATTTGTATTTTTAGCAGAGATGGGATTTCACCATGTTGCCCAGACTGGTCTCAAACTCCTGACTTCAGGTGATCCGCCTGTCTCAGCCTCCAAAAGTGTTGGGATTACAGGCATGAGCCACTATGCCCAGCCTCTCAGGAAGTCTTTATAGAAAATTCTCCCTCCGGCATTTTGATGTTATCTCGTATTTGCCTTTAGCTGCCTGATAGTTAATCAATTATGCAGCTATCTTGTTTTCCTCTCTTGTCAACCTCCTAATAGCAAGGACCACATGGCTATATCATATCCCTTTCCACTTTTTGCAGTGCCCAACAGAGTCTCCTGTGTATAGTAGACATCTAAACAGTTCAAATAAAGAAAACAAATAGCTCTCCCCCTCTTTCCTCTCTTAGATTTTTGCCTTCTCATTTTTTATACATTTTACTTGCTCTAGAAGAAACCAAAAGAGTTGGAAGGAAGTTTGGAAATGCCTGCAGGAGATTTTCTTAATCTTTAACCAGCTGATAACACCACGGGAAACTATCTTAAGGAAAACATAGTGATGAAACAGTAGGGTCCTATTACCACTTCCCTGCTATACTGAACAGAGCAGTTTGAGAGTAATTTCCAGTGGAATGTCTTCCAAGTGTATATAAATAGTCATGGTCAGCTTGGTGAAAGTGTGTTTCCAAGATGAACTGATAAATGAAGCAAGATAAACGAGGTCAAGTGGACAAGATGGATTGCCTGGTACTTTTACAGAAGGAGTTTGCACATTTGGCCAGAAAGCTATTGCATGAGAGCTCAGACACTCTGGGGATCTACCTCATTTTCGGGCGCATAATGGAAAATTTTTAATCTTGAAATAATAATAAATCACAAAAATAAATTGGGGGAGGATTGTTTAGAGAACTAACATATTCTTAAATCCACACTAGGTTATCGAAAGGCACAAACATATATTCATGCAAGAAATCAGTCTGATCTTGGGTACAAATGAGTCAGCCCAACACCCTCCACTATGTAGTGCTTTGGCCATTGCAATGATGCAGTGTAGGCCCTTCCAGGAGTGGTCCATCCTCTCATCTACTCCATAGACCAGACCAGAATCACCCAATGTGTGTTGCCTGAAACACTTATTCCTTTCCAAGAAAAGAGAGATTCTGAGGTCAAACACATTTAGAAGATGTTTAATGTTATAACATCTCTTGAAGAGTCACGTTGCACTTTGGCATAATGAAAGCTCCAAAAATGCCTACCATAAATAAACTTTCACTTCCTTTAAACATGTGTTTTCCCAACTTATTTTAGCATGGGACCTTTTGAGAGGAGTAAATGTCAGACCTAATAACACCAGGTTGAAATACAGTTCCTGAAACCCAACTGGGGAAACTCAACACCTTACCGTCTCTGTTTTTCCTTCCTTCTTCTGAACTTCACTTCTTCCTTTCAAAATTCATGGCTGGGCGTGGGGGCTCATCCCTGTAATCCTAGCACTTTGGGATGCCAAGGAGGGAGGATCACCTGAGGTCTGGAGTTTATGACCAGCCCAGCAAGCTTGGTGAAACTCTGTCTCTACTAAAATTGTAAAAATAAGCCGGGTGTGGTGGCAAGTGCCTGTAATCCCAGCTACTTGGGAGGCTGAGGCAGGAGAATCACTTGCTCCTATACTTACCTGGGAGGCAGAGGTTGTAGCGAGCCGAGATCACACCACTGCTCCAGCCTGGGCAACAAAGTAACACTCTGTCTCAAAATAAAGAAATAACTAAAATCAATAGCCACATTGCTCATTTCGTCAGAGCCCCAAAAGGTGACTAGAAAACATCAAGAAATAATTTAAGTCATTTGAAATTGCTAATGGGTAATTTATATTACCTCTCTCTGGAAGCATTTCCATTTATACTGAAGCCTTCTGAAATAGAATGCCTTAGTTCAAAGGAATAGTGCATATGCCAAGAAGCTGTTGCCTATGTGTAGCAGAAGAGTCACTTCCTCTTTCCATGCCTAGGGTCACTACTAGGAAAATGAAGGGAAATCACTCTGGCATCAAAACAACTGCAACAACAACTAAATGCCATGCTCAACTTTTTTGTAAACTTTGTGCCAAGAGTCACCCCTCATCTTTACCTGGTTCATTTCTCATGCATCAAGAATCAAAATGAATGTGGCTTCCTCCTCCCAACCCCTTAACTAGAATTAAAAAATCAGCTATACTCTTTCAGAAAACCCAGGACTTCTCCCTCCCCAATCCTCTAATTTTATCACTCTGTGTGTAGCAGCTGTTTACTTCTCTGTCTCAACCACCAGACCTTAAAGTTTGTGGAGCCAAAAATGCTGTCTGTCTTATCTCCTGTTCACCAGGGATGGTACATGTAGTTGGAAACAAACAGCCGAAAGAAGAGAGGAATGTGTTTGTTTATTTTTCACCCTGCAGAACAAAGACCCTCCTTTTCAAGGAGAGTGTATGAAAATGGATAAGTTGGTGAGAGCCCAGTGATCCAGTTCGGCCATGTACATTAATTGAAAATTTGCGTATATGCCATAATAGGAGAAACTGTAGGAAGATAAATTACACAAGGAACTTAAAATAATGAAGTGACAATAATAGCTCTTCCATGGGTCCTCAGATATGGCTGACCCAGAAGAGCATTTCTGGGTGGGTTGGCTCATTTCTTCTCATTTCTCTAATTAAGAACACAAATGTTTTCTTGATTGAAAGTTTCACTCTGACCCTCAATGCCAGTGGCTTCCAACAGGATAGTGTCCTGTTGCAAGGAGGGTGGCCCAGTGAGTTCTAACTGAATGAGGGCATTTCTGCTACTAAATACTGTCCAGGCACTAGTACAGAAAGCCCAAGTGCAAGGGACGAGGCTTAAGGGAGACTGAGGAAGCTGGGGGTGGGGGCGTGGCAGCCTTTGCTGGTGTGTGTGATATCAGCCGAATGGAGAACATCTGGGGCCTGTCAGAGTTTCCCAGAGATCTTCTCTCTCTAACGACAGTGCGAGCAAATTAAGATTGATAAATTGTTTAGCTGTTCCTGGCTTTAAAGATCCCAGATGCTCTGCTAAATTAATGGCTGCTCTAAGGCCACTCAATCTGACACCAAAACAGAACCTTGAAAATATACCAGATCCCCACTCCCCCAGCCATCTGAGCACATCCAGGATGGAGCAGCTTTTTTCAGCCTGGATTCCAGTGTGCAGGCTCACGTATTTAGTTGGTGCTTCTGTGTGCGTACGTATGTGTTTTTGTATGTGGTATGTGTGCATGTGTATACGTATGCACACACATGCATTTCCAGACCAGAACGTATCTTTACCACAGGACATGTGCACACAAAGTCTTGAACAACAAATATACCTCTGGAAGGACACATTTCTCAATTTTCCGTAGGTCCCTTAAACACCAAAATGGCCACTGCAGAATAATTCCAGGAAAGATGAGATCACTTGTGTCATTTGGAAACTATGGTTTTTCACAAAGATAGCACATTGCTAATAATAATACCTAAGATTGTTCTGTTCCTATTCTCTGGCACTCAGTTCAGTAACCCAGTTCTCTATGTGGAGGAAGGCATGTTTTGTTCATATTTGTAGAATGCAACCAAATTTCACTTGAGGAAAATATTTGGGGGCACTTAGCTAAAGCTATTCTGTTTCTAGGAGATCCTAGAAATTAAATACGATTGGAGAATGACCTGTTGGTGTTTGCCTGGTTGTCCCTAAGCATGGAACTCCTAATGAAGTGTCTCTTATAATGGTAGCTCCTTTAGAATGAAACTGACTAGCAGGAAATATCCTTAATGAAGGATAAGCATCCCAGGAAGACGTCAAAGCCAAAAAAGAAACACCCTACAAACTTGAACCACTGAGTACAAATTGAAGTCCAAATTGACACAGACCAAGGCCACACCCTCACAGTGTACATGCTAGTGGAACAGGCAGACAATAAGTAAATAAGAAATGTGTGGTCAGGCGCGGTGGCTCACACCCATAATTCCAGCACTTTGGGAGGCTGAAGCAGGCGGATCACTTGAGGTCAGGAGTTCAACACCAGCCTGACCATGATGGTGAAATCCCCTCACTACTAAAAAGACAAAAATTAGTCAGGCATAGTGGTACATGCCCGTGGTCCCAGCTACTTGGGAGGCTGAGGCAGCAGAATAGCTTGAGCCCAGGAGGCGGAGTTTGCAGTGAGCCAACATCATGCCACTGCACTCCAGCCTCGGTGACAGAGCAAGGCTCCATCTCAGAAAAAAAAGATAAAAAAGAAAAACTGATGTGTAACATAAGGCAACGATCAATGCTAATTAAAAAAATAATAATAAAGCTGGGCGCAGTGGCTCATGACTATAATCCCAACACTTTGGAAGGCCGAAGTCAGTGGATCACAAGGTCAGCAGTTTGAGACCAACTTGGTCAATATGGTGAAACTCCGTCTCTACTAAAAATACAAAAATTAGCCGGACGTGGTGGCATGCACCTGTACTTCCAGCTACTCAGGAGGCTGATGCAGAAGAATCGCTTGAATCTAGGAGGCGCAGGTTACAGTGAGCCAAGATCACGCCACTGCACTCCAGTCTGGGCGACAGAGTGAGACTCTGTCTAAAAAATATAAATCAAGGAAACAGAGAGAGAGTAATGGGATGCTCTTTTAGACAGGACATGCAGAGGAGGGAATGAATGAAGTTGAGGGACAGCCATGTGACTGTGTGGCTCAGCATCAGAGTCCAGTGTGCTGTTTCCATGCAGAGTTTCCAAAGAAATATCAGACCGCACTGGAGAGAAATCTCTCCTACCAGCCATTCCAGAATGCCCATGGAAACATGAATCCTGAAGAAAAGTCAAAATCTAACACATTCTCCAAACCTTCAAGTTATGAAATAAGAAGGTACCAAAATAGTTGAGAGCCAAACCAATTCCATTACCATTTGAAATAGGCAGAAGAAAGAACTTTTTGACTGCAAAGATGATGAAAATACAGAATAGGCTGCCAGGGAAGATGGGAAACTTTTTTCTTGAAGGAAAGATTATTCTCCAACACTCATGGTTCAAATGTAATTCTGGTGGGAGGCGACCCTGAACAAGATCAGTTCATACTTGTCCCCAAGATCAGAAACATCTGCTATATCACTTTTTAAAATGCTTTTATGGAGATTCTTAAGCATATCGAAGAAGAGAATGAAAATTACACATAGATCATCATCAAGAATCACAATTTTTAATACTCCACCATACTGGAGTGTTTTGTTTTGTTTTGTTTTGTTTGAGGTAGAAACTCACTCTGCAAACTTGATCTCCTGAACTTTAGTGATATTCCTGTGTCAGCCTCCCCAGGTAGTTGGGACTACAGGTGCCTGCCCCATACCTGGCTAAGTTTTGTATTTTTTGTAGAGACAGGGTTTTGCCATGTTGCCCAGGCTGGTCTCAAACTCCTGGACTCAAGCAATATACTCGCCTCAGCCTCCCAAAGTGCTGGGATTATAGGTGTGAGCCACTGTTCCCTTTGTTTTATCTAGATAAGGGGTAGAGAGACAATAAACAGGTATTGCAAGTCACTTGAAAGACATCATGACTTCTAAATATTATAATTATCCATCCCCTTAAAGACATTCTTCTTCATAATCACAATATTACTACTAAGATTATTGATAATTTTCTGATAGCTACTCCATATCCAAGTCTCTATGGATAGCTACTCCTCCATATCCAAGTCTCACTAATTGTTTCAAAAGCATGTGTCAATGACTTATTTAGATGATAGCTGCAATATATTTGCCTTGTTTGGGTAGAGACTTTAGTTCCAGTTAGTTTTAGATTTAGATATAGATGCCAGCATTGAAATTATACCAAAGTATAACATAGTAATGATTACAAACATGATAGTTAAGACTAATAAACTGGTTGTTAGAGAGACACACAGAAATGTAAGAAAATGAAATAGAAAAGAAAAAGACTGAGCCTGGAGGCATTGATTCATTTGTTCAGCAAGTAGACTTATCCTTGGACAAGTGATAAGCAAGACAGACCTGGTCCCAGGTTCTGGGGTCAGCAGAGCCAGGAAAGGAGGAGTCAGAATGAAAGATGAACAGCTACCAAGGAATCAGAATCTTCATTGGCTGTGCATGTATTTAGGTTCATGCAAAAGTAATTGAGCAATACTTTTGCACATGTAGAGCCTATGAAGATTCAAAGTAAAGTAATTGCAGAATGTGTTTAAGTAAAAGTATATTAAGTATTACTGTAGTATTAAGGTAAGTATAGTTGTATTTAGGTAAATATCTAGGTTAGTATTTACGTAAGTATAAAGTGCAGAATTTAGGCTGGTGCAAAAGTAATTGTGGCTTTTGCCATTGCTTTTATTCTCCCCTTCTTGAAAAAGTCTTGAAAAAGGCATTCTTGAAGAAGTCTTCTGTTTACTTGTAATACAGGATTTTAAAGTTGACTTAGTCATTGTTTACAGGGACATTTGCAGGGAGGTAACCTGCATACTGGGATTAAGAGCATCAAGCAGATGGCTGCTGGATGACCCTAGTCAGTAAACAGATAAGAAGAGTTACTGGACGACCAGCGAAATTCATCCTGGATAGAAGCACTGTGGCACATACAGATGAGATAGGGAAATATCAGTTCAAAGAGTGAATGGCTTTTTTCATATGTGTGTGGAGCAAGGAAGGAAGGACATCTCTCCTGAATTCCTTTTCTAAGGGATTAATCTAAAACCTGGCATGTCAGAGATGGAGAGCTTGACTCTCCATGGCAAAAGCAATCTGCCATGACAAATGAATAGAATGATAGAAATGTCAGAGAATGTGAGGTCTGTTCATTCACCAAACATTTATTGCACATCTATCAGACAGAGGAATCTGTTAGGCAATTTAGGGGACCTCGGCAAGTCAGATGCTAGCCCTGCCCTTTAGAAGATTTAAGGCAGTGAAATGGAAACTATCAGGTACTTTCCTGAGAACACATAGCTCTTTGGGTAGCATGCCATTGGTTTAAAGTCTAGTTTCTTAACTTACCACCCAGGGCTGTCAACTACCAAGCCACATTGGCCATGGTAAAATTTCATATTACGTGAGTTCTTTGTTAGTATTATTACATGTCAGTTTCAGGAAGGAAGAACCTTGGATTTGTTCCCCCAATGTACCCCTATACAGTAATAAACACATGTCTTAAACACCTGGCACATAATAGGTGCACAATACATTTTTTAGCTGAGTGAACTTGAACAACTGAGGCAATACTATATCTTATAACGCCTTCTCACATTTTGTACCAAACAGTTTTACTTTGCCTTTAACTTCCTTGACCTTTCATGCTTTGCAAGTCAAAGAGATCAAAGGAGTAAAGATGATGATTTCAGTAGCTAAGGATACTTTGGTTTTCTCAAATCTAATCTTTTGTTTCAGAAGTGACTTTATTCCAATTTTAGCCTTAAATAATGAAAACCATATAGGCAGAAGCTATTTGATCCTGCTGTTTGGCAGGGGAAACAAATCAACACCATTGGAATTGCTGTAACTTCTACACTAATTCATTGACGTTATTCCCGCTTAAGAAAACAGAGCCACTTTTTAAAGTCTCTGTGACTTGACAAGAAACTGAAGCTATGTGTAGATAATTTAAATAGTTCGTGTGTCACTTGGGATGTTAGCCCTATAGGCACTTAAGACAGAGTATTATTCTCAATAGCATATACAATTTAGAGACGTAATTTCCATTGTTGCTGAATGACTTAGGCAACTTCTCTGTTCCTCAACAGGAAGCTTAATTTTTAACTCTGACTGAATTTCCCAAGATACTGAATGGCTTTTCAGTCCTCTCTCAGTTAGAAATAAGCCAGCTATTTGGGATACACAGTTAATAATTATTGAGACTTTGGAATTGCTCACGATCTGTGACATAATTTTTAAACATCTGATCATGCAGACAGCTCCCATCAATGCTTTTAGTGCTTTGCAGAAATTTGAAACATTCCCCAAGGCCCACCATCTCCTTTAAAAAAAAAAAAAAAATTCTATGTGCAAAGATCCAAACATTCTATGGAGAGATTATGGCATCTTTCTGTAGAGGTGAAATATCTACCAACAATGGCCAAAATGCTATACTCGATGTTCCCCAGGCTCAGCTAGACTCCAGCTGAGCTCCTGCCCCTGGCTAGGATGAGGAGAGCCGCCACCCATGGTGCCATTTTATTAATTCATTCCAGGAAACCTTGAGGGGAACAAGGAAACTGTGCCTCTCTGTCCAGTGATCAGCTGTGGCATGAAGGGAATGATTCCTTGCCTTTTGTTTCACTGGGTCTCATCCTTTCTCAACCTTTTGGCTCAGGTTATAACAAACAACATTCTGTAGATGTGAAGAGTGTGAATGAACTGGGAGGTGTTATTGACAGCCCAGACTCTCAATTGCTTGATTGGGTTCACTAAGACCTCATTCTCTTTTACACTTTACTCCTAATCTGCCAACAGGAGCCCCTGACTTTCCTGCCTCAGCATCAAAGTTCCTCAAATTCCCTATCTCTCACTGTTACATGGTCTTTAAGAAGGAGTAAAGCAGGGCACTGGATTTAGAAAAGTACAGTATCTGAAAGGTACAAGAGATTCTCACTTTCCATCACTTTCCCAGCCACTGTAGGCTTGCCTCTAACTCAGCCCCTCCTGGCCTCTAAGGCATTTTTACCCAAATTCCAGACCCCAGCTTCTCCTCCTTCTGAGATAGCTCCAAAGGCTATTTCATGCCAAAGCAAGGCTAAGGGTCCCTCATCAGGGGAAGAGTGGCCAATTTGTCTTCCCGTCTTTAAAGCTCTGCACTGAGTGCCACTGAGGCCCATGGCCATCAGTTCATCCAAGAGGAAGCAGCGGATCTGCTCTCCCCTAGACATGCACAGATGGGACCAGGCACTTGGCTGGCTAGAGTTGCTGGAGCCAGTAAAGAGGGGAGTTACAAAGAAGAAAATTCTCTACTCTGAAGACACTGCACCCTACGATGTGTTCTCTGGCAATGTCTCCAGTGAGCATTCTCTCTCTCTCTCTCTCTCTCTCTCTCTCTCACACACACACACACACACACACACACACACACACACACACACAGCTACCTCTCGCTTTCACTCTATGACTGCTTCATTCAACTTTCTCTATAAACTGGCTTCTCTGCTTATTTACCTATTTTTACATGGTTAACAATGGCTGCCCCCAAAGGAGATATCACCACTTGAGTCTACACTATCTCTGAATTCAACCTCCTACAGCAAACTCAGTCTAATTCCTCAGTTACAGATTTCTGGATAAGATTATTAATGGTCCAGCTCTGGTCAGTTATCCATTCATGGCCCCTTATCTGTGCCCAAAAGAGCAGGGTATACAGTAATTAGAGCTGTCCCATAGGGCTAAGGATAAATCTTTCTCTATGAAGCATTACGGAATAGGAAGAAATTATTAAAATCTCTAGCTCATAAGACTTTTTAGCAATTCTTTAAGCACCCAAGAAAGAATAATATTTCTCAACAATGATATAAAAATTACAGTAGTGTTCAATGCTACTGCAATATTCAGTACCAAAAGATGAAGAAGCATTGTCTATTGAGGGTTTCCTTTTTTTTTTTTTTTTTTTTTCTGTTTTTGAGACAGTTTCACTCTTGTTTCCCAGGTTGGAGTTCAATGGTGCAGTCTCAGCTCACTGCAATCTCTGCCTCCTGGGGTCAAGCAATTCTCCTGCCTCAGCCTCCCAAGTAGCTGGGATTACAGGTGCCCACCACCATGCCTAGCTATTTTTTGTATTTTTTTTGTAAAGATGGAGTTTCACCATGTTGGCCAGGCTGGTCTTGAACTCCTGACCTCAGATGATTCACCTACCTCGGTTTCTAAAGTGCTGGAAATACAAGGTGAACCACCATGCCTGGCCTGTCTATTGAGTTTTTAGTGGGGTAAGGTTGTAATCTAAGATTTTTCAATACAACTAAATTGTTCTTTATACTCTTTGCAACTCAAAGGTATTCTCATATCTTCATGAGATTTTTTTAAATATCATGACAAGACACAGTCTAGCTAACCAAGTGGAGAGAAGGACCCTCGAAACAGGGCTTTTGCTACTGCAGTAGCCTCGTGCAACATGGAAAATCCTGAGACAAAATGCCTATTCACAGCCACTACAGGTACTCAAGCAACTGGACTTTGACCTGGCTACAGGGTAGCATAGGCCACAGCCAGCTTACGTCTGCAGCCACAGCCAAGCTGACACCAAGCTAGGACAGCTTGGTGGGACAGGGCAGCTCACTCTGTCACCAGAATCTGGGGGAACATATGGGATCCCTGTGTGTGTCAGAAAGCTGTGGGTTAGGGCCTTGAGTTAGGTTAAACCAGACTTTCTTCCATTACCTGTGCTAGGAGCTTGGGATTCAACTCTTCAGAACATGTGTGATTAGACACTAATCACAATAGCTCAAGCATAAATAAGACATAGACTGAATACTCAGTACTTTCCTCTAAAAGTGTTGTATATTTGCAGTAATAACCCACATCTGATTGATTGATAATAGGGACATCAAATAGAGATAGGTGTTAACAAAAGGACTTTGTCACTGTCATTGACAAAGCAAGGAAATGTCTGGGTTTACTACATGAACAAGATACATCATTCAGGTTAAAACACAAAAATATAATAAGACATTAACAGACTAAAGCTTATGACAATAATAATAGTCATTTTATTTGGTACCCAACTGAATACCACATCTGTGTGAAGTACTTTCTTTGCATTCTATCCTTTTGATCTTTGCATAAGTCAAGTGAGATTTATGGTCTATTTCCTATGAAATGGAATTAAAATGAGAATGAAAATTTCAAAAAATTGTAATTATTTTGTTTTAATTCTTAACTCTCACATATAAGTGAGAACATGTTAAGTTGGTCTTTCTGTGCCTGGTTTACTTCACTTAATGATCTCCAGTTCCATCCATGTCATTGCAAATGATAGGAGTTCATTCTTTTTACATACTCCCTTGTGTATATGTACCACATTTTCTTTATCCATTTATGTGTTGATGGACACAGGTTGCTTCCAGATCTTGGTTATTGTGAACAGTGCTGTAATAAGCATAGGAGTACAGATATCTCTTTAGTATACTGACTTCCTTTTTTGGGGGGATATTCCTAGGATAGGTAATTAAACTGAAGCTCACAGAGATTGAAGAACCGATCTGCTGTCATCCAAGGACCATTGTACAAGGACCAAGCTGAGGTCCACACTCAAATCTGTCTGATTCCAAAGCTCATGCTTTTAACCACTTTTATTACATCCTTCGTTTCCTAAAATTCAGAGTTACTAAGAAAGTCTTCCCTGAAAGAATTCTCTTCCACTAAGTAATTAGTCTGAAAACTGCAAACCAGTTTCAACTTCCGAAGAGCTAACAAAACAAAAACTCTAAACACAAACAAGTAGATGCAGAAATCAGGTATATTGAAACAATTGAGAAATAATGTCCTGTCAAAAAGTACTATGAATTTTTAAAGGCCAATCTGAATATTTTTCTTTAAAAGTTAGAGGAAGGATATTCCAAAATATAAACTAGAAGCATTGTTACAAATTTTGTCCACCTGATAAATATCCCAGGTTGAGGCAGTAAGTTTCAGAAACTTTTCCTTATAAGATTATACTCAATTTAAATGTCCCTAAATTTTCCTTTGTTTGCCCAGTTATTTCACAGTGGCTGAATCAAAAGATCAATAAGATGTATAGTCATCCATATTAAGTTTCTGAAATGTTTAAAATATATGAAACGTTGAGGTCATGATGGCATGTGAAAAAAATCAGGATTCGAGTTTCATGTAGTATAAACTTTGATGTGTAAAAAAGGCATAGGGAAAAAAAAACTATAAAAAAACACACCAAATAGTTAGGAACTTGAGGGGTTGGCTGGACATGTTCTGAATAATATTTTCCCCTTCTTGTTACTTCTGTTTATTTTCAAATGTTCTAGAATGTATACATTTTTATCATCGGAAATATAATCCTTATTTTTTTTTTAAATTGTGACCTAGCACACAACTTTGTTAGTATAGTTAGCTCAATGGAAGGAGTAGTTCTGGAGTTCTAAAAACCTGGATGGTTTTGGAACACTGATTTCCTTTCTTTGGGGGGATATTCCTGGGATAAGTAATTAAATTGAAGCTCACAGAGATTGAAGAACTGATTCACTGTCATCCAAGGACCACTGTACAAGGACCAAGCTGAGGTTCACACTCAAATCTGTCTGATTCCAGTGTTTTTAGATGGATGTTTTTAGATGATTCCTGTTTTTAGATGTTTTTAGAAATATCCTGGTTTAGAAAAAATTAGTTCCCCCATTCCAGGGTCTCCCAGTCCTGGAAATCATCTAGCCCCATCTACCGGAGTCTTTTTATTTACACAATGAGACAGTTGGAACAATGATCTTCAAGTTTGCTTCCAGTTGCAGAGAAGATAATCCTGCTATTAAGAATGCTGCATGGAAGAACTGCAGTGACCATGAGAATGCATCTTGCAAACCTCCAACTACAGGAAGTGTAATTGACCAAGGGGGTCAGCAGCACATCCTGAAATCCACAGTTGCATTTACATCAAGGTCACCCTTCTCACAAGCCGAACCCAGCCAATGGCTGAGCACAGCGGAGCACCCCTGGGAAACTTGACACTTCTCTGACATGTGGGACCTGACTTTGACTGAAGGCTTCCCCAGTGGCCCTACGGAACTTTCCTTGAACTGCACAGCACTCGTGGATATTTGAACCCAACTTTCTTCCTTCTTGGCCTCCTTCACTCTGGGTGGTATTCACCAGAGGTCTCATGGCTCCTGCTCTATTTTCTCTCACAAAGGTGCCCCCCATACCCACACTGACCTCATCCTGACGTCTATTTCCCAGAGGACCCAGACTAGCCCAGCATGTCAGTGGCCTCACAAAGTATACCTAAGCTTAGAAAGATTGTGAGGGTGATTCCCGGGGGTCACAGCTCCTCAGGGGACCTGGATACCTGGTTTATACTTTCTTTCTTGTTGTTTTCTTTCTTTGTAAAACAAATGTCAATTACAGTCCACACTGGGGAGGATTCAGTTGCTTCGAAACCAAATAAATAAATGAAAATAAGCCTTTCCTGGGCTGATTTTAAACTTGCCCTTTTTTCTTCATCCCCACCAGCCATATGTATCGCCTCAGCAACTTCTAACTCCACCTCTGATCAGATAATAAAGTTCATTCTTCATTTCTGTCAACTACAACATGAGAGGAATCTTCCTCTGAGATTTAAAGTATAATTACTTCCAGTGTGACTCCCCCCGCCCCTACTCTTTTGGATGAGCAGGGGACCGCTTCTCATTAAAGCTCTCTATTTTTGATGCAGTGGCTCGAGGCTTTCATGGTTATTTGTCCATCTTTGTCCACCTTAATAATTCCTTTGAAAATGTCAGTAATGTAACTGTTCCCTGTCTCTCCGGCACTACCCCTTCCTTGTTAAGGCTATTAGACTCCAAGGTGCTTCCTGCTGGGCTGTTTAGAATCTAACTCTTTTGCAAGCTACAATGAAAGCAGTCTCACAAATAAGTTCAGAATCTCCAAATCAACATTTCAGAAAAGATACCTTTATGCATTGTAATGAGGAAGAAAAATAAACAACTCCCCAGGGAAGTAGAGTCCTTTCTTTGATGAGCTCTGAGTAATTCAGGGACTCCTTGGGAGACATTTCCTTTTCTAGGTAAGGGGTACGGGTCCTGGGGAGGGCTACCCCCTGGGATGCAGTCAACATGCCTTTCTCTCCCCTGAGCAATGGACTTTGGGGCTGCAGGTCTTGCATGGGGAATGATTCATCTTCCCGGTGATGTAAGATTTGGCTCTGGCTTGTGGATTCTTGTGGCAGTGGTTGTGCATGGGCCAAAACCGGTACAGAGCAATGCTCAAAGAGATTAGGGACGATAAAGCCCCCTGCATTTGGGCAAACAAGTACATACCATTGTGAGAGGGAGGTATTCAGACTTTCACTCTTCCTTCCTCTTCATCACAGCTGCAAACCTGTCTTCAAACTCTATACCAGGCATTCTCAGATGGTGACAGATGAAATGGGCCAGAGACCTAATCAATGCAGGACAGTCCTGCCAAGTCCCTCAAAGAGCTGGCGCAGTTGTGGTGTGAGAGTGGGTCTCACCCCACCAGATATAACCATCTAACTCCTGGGTGTTCGGCGGATCTGACTGGTGCATCTCAGGGCACTGACTCAACTCAGGATCGAGTGTCCTTATTCCCTTGTTTAAGCAAAATTACTAAAATAGAAGGCTTGACTAGGCAAACAAACAGGTTTTTTTTTCTACTGCTTGTTCCTGTTTCTGTTTTATTGTCCTTAGGGAATGTAGAAAAAGCAAATATTATCATATAGTGATTTCCTCTTATCAGAGGCCACATGCATGAGGCTTTATGTCCCCAAAGAATCTGTAGCCTTTCCCAAGGAGGCCTTGTCTCATATCCTCTCTGCAGTTATTTATTGTTACATCTCCAAAATAAACAACCATACTACCAAAACACAGTCTTGGACAGAGATGCCTAAAAACACAAGGCTATTGATTTTAGGCAGCATGTGGGATGTCTGCATGTGGAATGAAGGAGTTTATCTCTTTAGCCTGCTGAACTCCATGCAGTATCCAGTCACCCGTAAATGCTTCAATAATACACACTCTCCTTCTCCCCACCCTACTAAGGGGAGGCCACTGTGCAACGGAGCAACTCCCATTTCAAGACCTAAATCTCCTGCTAATATCCACATTCCCCACATGCCATTCAGGCAAGATTTGGTAATTCAGGCTCACTAAGAATTAAGGGATTCTATCCCCATTCAGATGGTGGCAATTTCTTCCTTCCAAAATTATTCTTTCTAAATCTAAACTCTATTGCAAATCCTCTGAAATGGAAGAAATCAAGTGGTGGTTGTTGGCGAAGGGGGAATTCTAGATTTAGTGATTAAAAAGAGAATGAGACACACTTTGGGACACCAAGGCACGCAGATCACTTGAGGTCAGAAGTTTTGAGACCAGCCTGGCCAACATGGTGAAACCCCGTCTCTATTAAAAATACAAAAATTAGGCCAGGTGTGGTGGCTCATGCCTGTAATCACAACACTTTGGGAGGCCAAGGCAGGCAGATCATGAGGTCAAGAGATTGAGACCATCCTGGCCAACATGGTGAATCCCAGTCTCTACTAAAAATACAAATATTAGCTGGGTGTGGTGGCCTGCCCCTGTAGTTCCAGCTACTTGGGAGGCTGAGGCAGGAGACTTGCTTGAACCTAGGAGGCGGAGGTTGCAGTGAGCCAAGATCAAGCCACTGCCCTCCAGCCTGGGCAACAGAGTGAGACTCCATCTCAAAAAAATAAACAAGTTAATTAATCAATTAAAATAAATAAAAATTAGCCAGGCATAGTGGCAGGCACCTGTAATCCCAGCTACTCAGGAGGCTGAGGCAGGAAAATCACTTGAACCCAGGAGGTAAAGGCTGCAGTTAACTGAGATCGCACCACTGCAATCCAGCATGGGCAACAGAGCAAGACCCCAACTCCAAAAAAAAAAAAAATGAAAGAAGAAGAGAATGAAACAGAACAACACTTTTGGGACTATGAGATTTTCTGAATTTTACAAAGAAATGGTGAAGGAGAAACAAAATGCTCCTAACCATCTTTGAGGATTTGAGATGCATCACATATTCTATATGATGAATAGTTTCCCCAAAAGGTAACCTCTCAAATCCTTTTATCTCATTTATTTACATCTCCAGAAAATCTTTCAGAAATGCTTTGTTGTTTTGCAGGTGAACTAAAAGCAATATTCATCTCCGAGGAATCAATGTTAAGATAATTTCTTTAACCTGGACAGTACAACGAGATCCAGTAGTCCAACAGTATGAAACAAGTGTGAAATTATTGTCTCAATAGTTCAATCTGTTTTAAAATTTTTAACTGAAGATAAATGAATGAGAAAATACATTATGTAGTTTTCTTGAGAAATTTGGCTGGTGATTAATTAACAGTAAACTCTTTTGAGAAAGACCATTAGAGACCATTTGAGAAAGACCATTTTGAGGTGACCATTAGAGGCATCTTTGTTAATAACCTGGCAGGTGAAGAGCAAAGAAAGGAAACAAAATTTAAAGAAAACCCAGAGAGAAACAAAATGGAATTAGAGGTGTGACGTTTTAAGGCAGCAACAGTTCTACATCTGATTGAAAATAACATAAAACACAGACCTCCAAAAGCATGAGCAAGACTGGAACAGAGTCAAAAAACAGGAAATTCATGTGTGAATTCTTGCTATAAAATAGAGAAATCGAAGATTGGGAATTCTTGGGGATTCGTGAACTGTTTCTCCTAACAAAATGTGATTTGGGGGGATTCATGAAACTGTTCCTCTTAACAAAATGTGATTTTCCTACTCCCTGCAAGTCAATTAATTTTCACCTCCAATTCAATAGAACAGAAGAACTAAATTCCAGTGACCTGAGAACAATATAGATCTGGGCTTTGTTTAGTAAAACAGGCACTGGGACAAAAACCTTCACTGGCCTGTGGGATGATAACCCCATGAAACCCAAATGCTATTGTTATGTTTCAGTGTTTGTGGTGTTTGTGAATCGACATGGAGTACTTAAATCCGTGCATAATGACATGAGTTATTTGTAAACTCAATGTACATGTTTTGACTGAAATAACCATGGGGAAGAATGGAATGAATGCAGCACCATACTTAGGTGGAAATTCTCGCCTGAGAGGTATTAGCACTCAGTGGGCAAGAGAGAAGGGGAGGGGGACATCTCAGTGGTATTTAGAGAAAATGAAAGAACTCTGGTCACAAGAGTGATTGTATCTTAAAAAACAATTTCCAAATGAATAGTTCAAGCCGCTTTATCCTGCCCCTATCATCCAAAACACACAGTCCCCTAAAGATGTTAAAAGTATCTTACCATAACCACGAAGAAGGAAAGAAGTGATATATTTGTGCAACTGACTACAGACTTCCTTAGTGCTGAAAAGTGCAGACTTAATCAAGTAGCGAGAATTTATTGAGAATTATTTATTGAGAATTATTACGGGCCTAGGACCATTGAGGACACTTTTAACACACCAACTAAGTGCACACTAGAATCGTCAATAATAACATTTTAAAATTGAAAAACCAAGCTCCAGAAACACATAGAGAGCAACAGAAGTCAATGCAAAACTGCATTAAGTTGCTGGTATTGTCACAAAGCCTCAGAGAAATCCACAGGTGAATGGAAGCAGGGATATCCACAGAGGCCTTCTGGAAGATGGGGTCTCAAAGGGTGAGGAAGCTGTGACTGACTAGGCAGAAGGGAAGGAAAAAGACATCACACCCCCAAGATAAAATAAGACAGCAAGTAAGACTTTGAGGGAAAGGACCTGGGGTGAGTGAGACCATCGGTCCAATCAAAGCAGAGGGTCTGTGATGAAGTATACTGGTACTAAAATTCTTGGAAGGGTAGTATAGGTCAGACAAGGAAGGACATGAAATCTAGGTGGGAAGAAATGATGAGAAAATAAGAAGCCACCTCACATTTCTAAGCAGGGAGTCAGGCCAGCTAGCTGGTCAGATTAGTCCTGAAATCCAGGCCTGGATAATGAGAGTCGAGATGAAAAAGGGGTGGTTATGGCAACAGAGAGAGGGGAAGAGAAGAGAAACATTCCAAAGAAAAAAACGAGAAAGCCCTTTGAAAGGCACAGTCCATAGGACATGGTGAGTCACATCTAACCCAAATCTCCCAGGGGTCTGCCTGCCACCAGGAGCCGGTGGGGCCATCTGAGCAGATGCCATTTGCAATTCATTTTCCCAAAATACTCTTTGTAGGAGGCAGATGGAAGGAAGAATCTGTATGCTGGCAACTCAAAAAGCAATGTCTGGATACATGGTCTTAAGACTGCCTTCTGTTTTCCATAGAAGAAAACACTATGGGTTAAATGTGAAGACCATGTATTGAAAAGAAGATGAAATTAGGTGAAATGGGGCTTATTAGAGAAGGCTGAAGCTAGACAGCTCCATTCCTGAGGTCTCCCTGTCAGCAATGTCATTGGTTCCTAAGGAGAAAGCAGTGAAACAAATAAGTGCTCAGAGTTCCTTCCTGCTGAAAGGAGAGGGGAAGGGAAGGGAAGGGAAAAGGGAAGGAAAAAGGGAAGGGAGAAGGCAAGGGAAGGGAAAGGAAGATTGCACAGGGAAGAAAAATGGCTGATACCAGCCTGTTTCCACTGTTTGCCAATCCAGCTCCACATGGAAATTCACTGGAGTCACAGATTCCTGGATTTCCAGTAGCAGGCTCTCCCCAGTAGTCCCTGTCTGTACCACTCCTAAGCCTCTTTAGACAAGACCCTTTTCAGGCTCTAACTCTCTAGCTCATGCTTCCAATTGCACACTTCAGGACAGGCATGAGGCAGTTTAATATGGTATCTCCTCTGCCTTTAACCAATTACAGCAAGTAGGGGGAAGACTGGTTAGGACATCACACTGATTTTTAAATTACCATTTTCTCTGCTTTAATAGCTTCCTGATTATCTGCTCTAGAACATTAAGCAGAAAGCAATAGATGTTATTTTAACTGCAGTTGGATGATGAATAGAGACAGAGAAGATGCCATTACTGGAAGGCAACAGTGCTGAACTCCCCTAATGCTCAACACTCGCTTGAGGCCAAGATGGTTTTGCAATGACTCAGGGGTCTCTTGGAGTAGCATTTCTCATGTATTATTATTATTATTTTTTTTTTAGGAGACAGAGTCTTGCTCTGTTACCCAGATTGCTGGAGTGCAGTGGCATCATTACAGCTCACTGCAGCCTTGAACTCCTGGCCTCAAGCAGTCCTCCTACCTCGACCTCCAGAGTAGCCTGGACTTCAGGTATGCACTACTGCCCCCAGCTTAATTTCTCATTTAATCAAAGTTCACCAGACTATTCTGGATATACTTCCCTATTTTTATTACTTATTTTAATGGTCAACTGCCTCAGTAAAATCTCATCTAAATGAATAGACAAAACGTATAACAATTCACTGGGGCAAACAAAATAAACAGAAAACACTGTGTATGTCCTTCCTATAGGAAATGGTAGAGAAATCATCTCCACGAATATGTGTGTAATACAGATTTCATAATAAAATGTCAATGCAAGCATCATTCAAATATCTCTGTGAATTGACCTTTCAGAATATGACCCCTTTTTAAACTTAGGCTGGCTTCCCTCACCCTGTAGACTGTCTGCGGTCCTTGCCTCTCATGTTCAGCAGCTGTGTGCTTAGAGCTAAGACACAGATCAGACTGAACTAAACAAACGTAATTCTGAAAACCAGTGTTGAAAGCAATTACTTAGGGGATTGTTTCTTCCTTGCTGTTTGCTGCCTACTCATTCTACTTGGAATATCCTACCTCTGGCTCCCCACCAAACCCAGCTAACCCCAGTCAGTCCTCCAGAATTCACATCAGGCTCGACTTTCTTGGAAATATCTGTCTTCCTCCTAACCTTCTTCCACCAAGAAAAACACATCAGGACCCCAGTCAGTGGGCCACTGATACAATTTGGCTCTGTATCCCCACCCAAATCTCATCTTGAATTGCAATATTCGTGTGTAGAGGGAGGGACCTGTAATCCCTACTTGTTAAGGGAGGGAGGTGATTAGATCATGGGAGCATTTTCCCTCCATGCTATTCTCCTGATGGTGAGTGAGTTCTCAGGATATCTGATGATTTTGTAAGTGTTTGGAAGTTCCTCCTTCATTCTTCTTTCTCCTGCCACACTGTGAAGAAGGTGCTTGCTTCCCCTTTTCCTTCCTCCATGATTGCAAGTTTCCCAAGGCCCCCCAGCCATGTAGAACCGTGAGTCAGTTAAATCTTTTTCCTTTGTAAATTACCAAGTCTTGGGTATTTCTGTACAGCAGTGTGAAAATGGACTAATCCAGCCGCCGTATAATTTTCTGCCCACTGTCATAAAACCACCTTTCCCTGCATCCTCCTATTCTGAACTTGCCTTCCCCATTCAGAAAACAGTTAAGTTCCTACCCTCTGCAAAGAATCTTGACCATCATCCAAGTGCCCTTCCTCTTAACTGTGCCCTTCCTCTTAACTGCTCTTTCAATTTCCTTTTGTCTCTCTGATTGTTCTACAAATCTTTCTATTAGTGTGTCCATGCCATTTTATCTGTTTTTAGAGCAAACCTCCATTGCAACCTAGATTAGTGAAATGTACATTTGTTTATATGCCAGAGTTAGGGGTGATGAAGGAAAAGGAGAAGAAACAGAACAGTAAGGTCTGGAGGAAGGTAGGTTTCCTGCCACTTTTGCAAACAATAACACACCTAAGGATGCTCAAGTGAATGGTCTCCTGCATCTTACTATCAATCAATGCAGCACAAGTTTTCTGTTCCTTGGTGCAGCCACACTTGCCTTATACTTGAGAAAAAACTCTCATTGTCTATGAAGACATTTGCAGTGTTCTGAAAGTGCTCCAATTTTAAGACTGGATGTAAGCAAACATTTTCAGAACAAGAAAAAGGAAAATGACTTTCAGGCATGCATAGAACTTTATCCTCTACATATGAGAAGATGGGGAGGAGGCAGGAAAAAATGAGAAGAGGCTCATATGTAGAGGACAAAGTTCAACTTCATTCTCAACTCACTCTTTCAACAAATGCTCATTGAGATGTTCTACATGCTGGGAATTGCTTTGAGTGCTGGGGATATAGCTGTAAATGTTGACAAAATTCCTACTTTTTGAAGCTTGAGAGAAAAGATAACTACAAAATAATTCATAACATAATATTGATGCTTCTTTGAGGAAAATAAAGCAAGATAAAGAGATGGATCTGAAGAGAGAGCAAAAGGCTATTTTAAAGAAGATGATTAAGGAAAGCCTTTCTGAGAAGGTGACATTTGAATGGAAATCTGAATAATGAGAAAGAGAAAGAAATAATCAAGTAAGATATGGTGAAAGAACATTCCCAGAAACTTAGAATATAAAAGTTGTATTACTCGGGTTTCTCCAGAGAAAAAGAACCAACAAGATAGATGGAGAGACCTAAGAAGAGATTTTTTTTTTTTTTTTTTTAAATAGGGTCTCACTCTGTCACCCAGGCTGGAGTGCAGTGGCACAATCATGGTTCACTGCAGCCTCTATGTCTTGGGCTCAGGTTATCCTCCCTCTTCAGCCTCTTGAGTGTCAGAGACTACAGATGCGTGCCTTCATGCCCAGCTGATTTTTTGTATTTTTTGTAGAGATGGGGTTTTGCCATGCTGCCCAGGTTCGTCTCGAACTCCTGGGCTCAAGCAATCTGCCTTGGCCTCTCAAAGTGCTGGAATTACAGGTATGAGCCACCACACCCAGCCAAGAGGTGAAGAGAGAGTAAAAGCCTATTTTAAAGAAGATGATTAAGGAAGGCCTTTCTGATAAGGTAACATTTGAACAGAAATCTGAGTAATCAGAAAGAGAAAGAAATAATTAAGTAAGATATGGTGAAAGAACTTTCCCAGAAACTTAGAATGTAAAAGTTGTATTATTTGGGTTTCTCCAGAGGAAAAAAAAAAAAACAGGATAGACAGAGAGATTTATTATGGGAATTGGCTCATGAGGTTATGAAGACCAAATCTCACAATATGTCACCTGCAAACTGGAGAGCCAGGAATGCCAGTTACATAGTTCAGTCCAAACCTAAAGGTCTGAAAACCAGAGGAGTCCATGATGTAACTCTGAGGTCAAAGGCCTAAGAACTGGGGAGAAGCAGGGAGGCAGGGTGCCGGTCTAAGCCCCAGAATCTGAAGGTTCAGGATTGGTATCCAAGGACAGGAGTAGATGGGTGGCCCAACTTAACAAAAGAGAGGCAAAATGTGTCCTTTTTCTACTTTTTTGTTCTATCTGGGGCCCTCAACCAATCAGATGATCTCCCCAGCCCCCCACCTCTGCCACATTAGTGAGAGGGGATCTTCTTTACTCTGTCTACAGATACAAATGCTAATCTTTCCTGGAAACATTCTTACAAACACATCTAAAAATCATGTTTTACAAGCACTCTGCACAGCTCTTTGCTCAGAAGAGTTGACACATGAAATTAACCATCACAAAGACATGCAGGAGAAATTGACTTAGTGTGTTCAACACATAGAAGAAGGTCAGTGGAGCCAGAGCACAGTGAACGAGGGGAAAGTGGTAAACATGAAGCCAGAGAGAGGCGTCTGACTTTCAGCATGACAGAGTGACTGGTTAACAAATCCTTCACCTCAAAAGCAACTATAAAACTGGACAAAACAGGCAAAAACCACCAACCCCTGCATTCTGAAACTTAAAGGCATGCAGCACATTGTAAAGCATTTATTGTGAATACTACTAACTTTTGGAAAAGAACAGTGGTGTTCTTGGCCAGGGCTGCTCCCATTTCTCCCCACCCCAAACTCTTCAGATGCTGTGGAAACCAGAAGCTTTGCAGTTGCCTTCAGAGTGAATTTCCTTGACCTGAAGCATTGCCTGTTAATGGGACTTTGTTCGCATTGACAAGTGAAAGGAAGAGCCAGTGACTCTAGTAGCCTAAGGTTGATGTCTGGTTTAGGAACAACAGCAGGTAGGCAGATTACTTGGGGATTTAACAGGGATTTCCGAGAGACGACACAGCCCTAGGAGACTTGGCAAGCATTCCATATATCCCAAGTTGACGAGAAGTCATGTGAATGTACAGTAGAGACCAGAACCCAAGCCATCCACACATCTCTGACCAATGAACAGATCCTGTGCACATGCCCAGAGGAGACGTAAAAGAGCTTGCAAGAATAAAAGCCCAGGCAGATGTAAGCATAGTCTCAAGTTTGAATTTGCTTTTTTATTTTTATTTATTTATTTATTTGTTTTTGAGATAGTCTCTCTTTGTCATTAAGGCTTGAGTGCAATTGCACAATCTGAGCTCACTGCAACCTCTGACTCCCGGGTTCAAATTATCCTCCTGCCTCAGCCTTCTGAGTAGCTTGGATTACAGGTGTGCACCACCACACCCTGCTAATCTTTGTATTTTTGTGGAGACAGGGTTTCACCATGTTGGCCAGGCTAGTCTTGAGCTCCTGACCTCAAGTGATCCTCCAGCCTCGGCCTCCCATAGTGCTGGGACCATAGGCATGAGCCACTCCTGAATTTGCTTCTTTTAAGATTGAGGTGTTGGAGCACAATCATTGGTGAATCTTCAGCTGGACCCTAAGGTGTGCAAACAAAGGAGCAACTCTTCAAAACCAGACTTAGAAATAAAAGCAAGAAAAATGTCAGCATCTGCACAATGCTGGGGGAACAGAATTTACACATTCCTTCAAGGCAAGTTACTAAAGAAAAACCAGCAACATCACCACTGCCACAAACCCTCAGAAAGAAGAAAAGTCAAAATTTCTATGAGACTTGCAAAGAAACAAGAACACATAGCTTATACTCAGGAAAAAAGGGCTATCAAGAGAAACCGTCTCTGAGCACCCCAAGATGCTGGAGTTAGCAGGGAAAGATTTCAAAGTAGCTGTCATAAGTATACTTAAAGAACTGAAGAAAATCATGTTTAAAAAAATTAAAGGGAAGTATGATGACAATGACTCAGGGCACAGGGCACAAGAAATGTTAATGAAGAGATTTAAGTAATTATAAGACAGAACCAAATGGAAATTGTGAAGTTGAAAAGTATAACTGAAATGAAAATTTAATAGAGGGCTTCAGCAGAATATTTGAAATGTCAGAAGAATCAATAAACTTGAAAATAGAATAATAGAAATTATTCATTCCATTTGAAGAACAGAGAGAAATGAGATTGTAAAAATATATATATTCAGAGGCCCAGAGACTTGGGTGACAATATTAAGTATCAGCATACATTTATTGGGAGTCCAAGAAGAAAAAAGGGAGAAAAACGTGGGGCAGGAGGCAGGAAAAAATATTTGAAGAACTGATGGCCACCAACTTCATAAATTTGATGAAAAACATTAGTCTACAGATCCAAAAAGCTTAACAAATCCAAATAGCATAAATACAAACACATCCGTTTGTATGCCTATCATAGTCAAACTGTTGAAAGACAAAAACAGAGAGAGTCTTAAAAATAACAAGAGAAAAACAACTTATATACTGGTGAACTGTTATGAAAACACTTACACATTTGGGCAAGAAATAATAATAGCTTGGATGAAGCCAGGTTGCCCGGGAATTTAAGCTCAAAATAACGAAATCATTGCCATTGAGTTCAGATCAATGAACTAGGAGGCAGAGGATAAACAATACCAAATTTTTCCACCTCTGGAAACACACATTAAGTAAAAAAAAAAAAAAAAAAAAAGAAAAGAAAAGAATCACATAAATGACTCCCGAAGGGAAGGCTAAAAGAGTGGATAACTTATTCCACATCTCCAGGTTCAGTGGTTTCTAAGCAATGAACTTGGAATAAACAAGAAAGCAGAATGAGTTTTAATCATTGCGGCAGCCAGACTGGTATGCAAAATGTTATTTACATTCTAAGAACATTTTTTTTCCTCCAAGCATTTTATGTTTGTTTGTCCTAAAGAAATCATCATCATCAAAAATCTGGGGATCTGTGTATAGTTAGCAGCTGCATATTTGAGTAGTGAACACTGGCCTGTTGGTTATGTAGATGTGTGTACCCATTGATGGAGTCAGTAAAGCTGGGAAAACAGAACAGAGGCATTGCTGATGAGAGACGCCAACTTTATATTCCTGCACTGGCATTCAGAAGTCTTGATATTCCTGCATGTATTTGAATCTCCTGCTTGTTTTAATTATGTTCATCTAATTCTAAATGATGCATGATCTCAAGCATGACCAAGAATGGAAATATTTCTTTGTGGAATTTTTTGAAATCTTGATTACTGCAAGGAAAATACCTTTAAGAAAACACAGCATCTTTCCAAACACAAAAGATTACTGTAACTTAGACCATTCCTGAAATGGAATAGTATTAATGTTGTGGCCTATTTGTTCTATTCCTATTTGTCATGATGATACACCCCAAAAGGACAGAAATCAGAGGGAATGTATGAACAGAGCATAGGAAACCAGACCAGGAAAGCAGCGAGCTGAACCCCAGAAATATTTTTCATGTCTTCTTTGTGAGAGGAAAGAGCTGTTTACTCAAAATGCTGCTTCAGGGGACAGGAAAACAGAAGAGAACAATGACCTGGTGACCTCCATGAATTGCTGGCTGTGGCTCAGCCTCTCAGTCCTGTCTGCAGGAAGCCAGCCATCCAGACTCCGAACTTCCAGCCCTAATCAGTATGGATGACGGGGCAGGCCTCAAGCGAGAAAGTCATGAGAATGCTATTAGCCACATCCAAAGTTCAGGCCAACTGTTTCCTCCCCAAGCATTTGGAGAGCACATGCAGAAGCTGTGAGGCCAAGAGGCCAGGGCTGCTGCTTGTAGGGTTGGGAGACAGAGAACGTTGCTTCTCTTCTCAAGGGAGTTTATGACAGTGGGTGGTCAGCTTTGGCTCAGAGTCCTGGTTTCAGGGGAAATCCTTGTTTTTTCTGGGTCACTGAGTTACTGTGTCTTGGAATTATGAGATAGACAGGAACCTGACACAACCTCTGGAGTGCATCTTTCTGCCTTCAGGTTAAGATCACCTTGACTGGTCTGTGATGTTAGGGTGACATTATAGCCTTCTTGAACTGTGCTGTATTCCCCCTGCTGACCAGCCTAGTGACCCACCCAGGAAAATGGCTTTTAACTACACCCAAGCTGTCCAAGACTTAGTGTGATGAGTTGTTGAGTCCCTATGAGTAGGACATCTGTTTCTTTACTGTTTCTTTAGACTGTTCCTGTGATAGAGACAGTGAGACGACTTTGCCCTTATCCACTGGCACTCTTTTTTAATACCCATGGTGATCTGCCCATGAGAACATGGTTTAGTTATGTAGCACAAGCTATATCTGGGAACTGGGGACATATCTCATCCAACCAGGCCTCTGGCTGTAGCGAAAATCACAGATCCTGGGTGGGTGCAGTGCCTCATTCCCGTAATCCCAGCACTTTGGGAGGCCAAAGCAGGAGGATCACTTGAGGCCAGGAGTTTCAAGACCAGCCTAAGCAATATAGCAAGACCCTGTCTCTACAAAACAATTTAAAAATTATCCAGGCAAGGTGATGTGCACCTGTAGTCTCAGCTGCTCAGGAGGCTGAGGCAGGAAAATTGCTTGAGCCCAGGAGTTTGAGGCTACAGTGAAGCCAGCCTGAGTAACAAAGTGAGATTCCGTCTCAAAAGAAAAAAAAAAATCACAGATCCTAAGAATTCCAAAAAAAAAAAAATACTTCAAAGGCCATTGGATTCTAACATGTATCTAGTACTCACATCCCCTTTAGGACTCCCTGAACAAGTATTAGTCAACCTGCATTTAATTATCTCCAGGGACAGAGGGAGATTTTTTTCCCCCTGGAAGCCGTTGCTTCTACGTGAAGAGTCTTATTTGTTGTTGTTGTTTTTGAGACAGAGTCTCACTCTATTACCAGGGCTGCAGTGCAGTGGTGCAATCTTGGCTCACTGCAACATTTGCCTCCCAGGTTCAAAAGATTCTCCTGCTTCAGCCTCCCGAGTAGCTGGGATTACAGATGACCACCACCATGTCTGACTAGTTTTTGTATTTTTTAGTAGAGACAAGGTTTCACCATGTTGGCCAGGCTGGTCTCGAACTCCTCACCTCAGATGTTCTGTCTACCTTGGCCTCCCAAAGTGCTGGGATTACAGGCATGAGCCACCGTGCCCGGCCTTGCACAAAGAGTCTTAATGTTAAGCTAAAATAGGTTTCCATAAGACTTTTTCTCAAGTTAAGTTCTAGAGTGTAAAAATGACATCCTTCTTATTAGGGTTGTATTTCACTATTTTCCTCCATTTCACCCATGAGTTTTCCCTTGTTGAAATCCAGAAACACTATATCATTCCCTACAAACCCTGCTACCAAAAGAAGTTAGTATGACCAAGTTGTTCTTAGGGAAAAGATGCTGGTGAAAAGCACTACTTTCCTTTTGACAACTGATAAGTCATTCCTTTAATAATCCACTCCTCGTCTTACCCTGTGGTTGATATGAAGCTCTGTGGCTGCAGTCTCAGGATTTTTGAGAATGATGACTACTCCCTAATATATACCTCAATGCCATCATTCTCTTGAGGAGCCAAACATTCACACCATTTCCTTTGGTGTAATTTGGTGTAAATTCACTGGAAAGCAATCTAGAAATACCAAGCAAGAATCTGTTGCATACCATCCCTGGACCAGAACAGGGCACAGTGACATCCCCTTGAGTTCCTTTCTCGGACTCTAGCTCATCTCAGGGAAAAGATCAGACTGAGGAAAGGCTTACATATAATGATGGTGATATTTATGATTGTATTTTTAGGACCAGGAAAATCTGGAAACAATCATAAACTCAACGTTGAGTTTATGACTTAAATTAAGGAAATATATGATCACAAAAAAAAAGTTCTGGAAAAAAATTTTAATGACATGATTCAAATTGTACATATCTCAAATTGTGTATATATCAAAGTATATGTAATCTGAATTTTGTTTAAAGAGAAGGAAACATACCATCATATGTAGACAAAATTATTGCTAGTTAATAGAATTACTGTTTGTTTTTACTTTTCTACATCTTTCAGTTTGTCTGCTTTTAGTATCAAATATAAAATTATCTTATAAGTCATTGCTTAGGGTTATAGTACTTTAGGATTATATACAGAAGGCAATATCAAAGGGGACTGAAGTCGAATAGCACCTCTTATCATAAACCACATGAAAGCCCTGAAAAGTTGAAAGTGATTGCTTCTGTGAAGCGATACGGGGAGGGAAAAATGGAGGTGGGATCACCAGCCCAGTCTTTTGTTGTAAGTCTTTTAACACTATTCCAGCTTTCAAACAAATGTGCATGTATTACATCTATAAACAATAGATTTAATGTTAAATTTAAATTATTTGTAAAAATAAAATATTTCATAAAATAAGAAAAAGGAAAGAACATATAAAGGAAGAAAGGCTCCCCAAGGATATAGTTATTTTAATAAAGTATAAAAATAGCAGAAAGAATTTCATTTAAGAAATCATTCTTGAGAACGTTTTGGGTGCCAGGCACTCTATCGGACTCTTCCTGGGATGGAAATAGGAGAAGAGCACTGATCACGTTCTTAGAGACCTTACATATACAGAACAGGGTGCTGGCATGGCCAGCTTCTGGGGAGGGCTCTTCTCCTGGCTTACAGACAGCCACATTCTCACTGTATTCTCACGTAGCAGAGAGCGCAAGCTCCTTGTGTCCATTCCTCTTATAATAAGGCACTAATCCCATCATGGGAGTCCTACCCTTACAACCTCAACTAAACTAATTAACTCCCAAAGGTTCCACCTCCAAATAGCCTCACATTGGCAGTTAGGATTTCATCGTCTGAATTTGGTTAAAGGAGAAACGCAAACATTCAGTCCAGTTACTCAAAAAACATGATTTGCAATTCTTCCTAGAACTTTTAAAGAAGGCTCACAGGCCCTTATGTTCTACCCAAATTACCTGATGGACTCATATATGCTTGGGCTGTGACAGGTGAAAGTCAATGCTTTTGTTTATTATTTCTAAAAAGGATGAGCTATAGATTTGATCCGAGTTATAGAGTAAAAAGAGCAGGTATTTTTTAAAGGGAATGCTAACCACAGTGCCAATGCCTGCTATAATTAACAGAGGTCATATCCCATTCATCTTTGTAGCCACCACACCTGGCAGAAAACCTGGCATATAGTGGGTACTCAATAAAAGATATATATAAAAGGAGCAGAATTTTAAGGTCTTAATTTTCTTTTTCCACTCAGAAAATTTAGAAGATATTACTAAATATTTTTGTCATCCCAAATAGCACCCTCTTTTATTTATATTTTTTTCCATTAGGCCTTCTGCTCTCCTATAACACCCTCTTTTAGTATTTACATAATAACCTCTGATGTCTCCTTTTCTTGTATTAACCACCAATAAAACAATTAACCTGGAAAAATTGTTTTATTTGTTGTTATTATGAATAATAGATTTACTAAATAAGAGATACATTTCACATCATTCCAATTTAAAAAAAAGATGATTGAGGTGGTTACAAACATAATCAAGCACTGTTCATTCTTCTATATCATAAAATTCTTTCACAGTTTTTGTTTTCCTTGACAGCTTACTGCATAACAAGTTCAGAGAGAAATATACTCTGGAAGATTTTCCACATCCTCCCAGACCCAATCCATTTCTTTGTTTCCCTTCTATTTATTGTTGTGTAACAAACCACTCAGAAACCTAGTGGAGCAAAACCACCATTTTATTATGCTCATAAATTCTAGGAATCAGGAGTTCAAAAAGGGCACAGTGGCTAGTTTCTATTCCAAGATGCCTGTGGCCTCAACTGTGAAGACTCAAGCACTGGGGACGACTAGACAGTTACAGCCTGGAATCAAGTGGGGTGCCTGTCTTCAGTCACCCCAAGGGGTTGAAGCTGGTAGTCCTTTGGGCCTCAGCTGGGGATGTTGATTAGACCAACAGCCAAGGCCTCTCCCAGTAATTTGGACTTCCTCCCAGCATGGCTGCCTCTGGGTGGTCACATTTTCTCCATGGCAGAGCTCCAAAAGCAAATGTCCCAGTAGTCAAGGTGAATGCCACACTTCCTCTTATGAACCTCATAATTTAAAAGTGTCACCTCCACTGCATTCTATTAATTACAAGCAAGTCACAGAATCTGCCTGGATTCAAGGGAAGGTGACATAGACAGCCCTCACCACCCAAAGTAGGAGTGTTAAAGAATTTGTAGACATATTTAATAGCCACTACAACTTCTTTCTGTTTAGTTTCTCCTTTCTATGTTTTCTTTCTCCCTTTGATTCTCTGTTCATTTCTACCTCTTTTTCTTTCCTCAAGGGCAGAAGATGCCCTCAACTTCCATAAGCCAAACAAGCTATTCAGTCATGCCATTCACATTCCTTGAGCTCCTATGATGATCTGCGTATTAGACAGGGCCCTTCCTGCAAATAGCTTAAACAGGATCTTGGAGCCCTGGTAAAGGTTTCCCCTTAACCAGGAGGCAATCTGGATGTCAGGATTTGGGCCAGGCCATTTTGTGTGAACTTCAGACATCAATGAATTATTGCTTAAACCTCATTTCAAAAAGTTTATTTTTCAGAACAAGGACAATGAATTCATATGACTTCAATGAATGTCTCCTAAGAATTTCAAGTTCAAAGGTTATGTTAAGTGACTTTTAGGAAAAAATAATAATAAAATCATGGAAAAGACATTGGATCTCCATAGCTATTGTTTGATTAAGGAAATCACAGTAATGGAGGCTTCCTTCACAAAACACAGAATCATAAACTTTCTTAACTTTTATAAATATAAACTGAATGGCCTAATAGACTCCAGATATAATCTATCACCTGATCTCACATGACTCACTTCAGTTGACAGACTCCCTCAAAAAATTAAAGATTTTCAAATGCTATTTAGAAAGTCACATAAAAAGATACATGCCAAGAAATGATAAAGGTAATAGTTTTTCTTAGCTAAATGAATACAGGGAAATGTTTTCCTTCATGAGGTCAGTCATAAACCAAATGATATAATCTGGCAGTAGTGAAAGTCCTAAGTAAAGAGTCAATGTTAATCTCAAAGTGTCCTTCTAGCCCTAATAACATTGGGATTTTTGGCAGCTTGATGGTGATTCTGGGATTCTAACCCAAGAATTCAAAGTATTATTTTGGTATGAAGCACCAACTGAGCCTACTGTTAAACAGAACTCTTTTCCCTTACTCTACATGTTTCCCTGTGGAGGGACCTCCATCAGAGGAGCACTCTGGCCTCTTGGCCCATCCTTTATTCATTCCTCTTCATAGGAGAAGGGTACCTACTTATGATTGACTGGCATTGGTCCACATTCCTCAACTGGACAAAACTCATCTACTAAAATACTGTAAACATTGGACATTCTGTCTTTTATTCTTTATCTCTCACTTCTCCCTGAGTGAAGTATTGAAAGATCTGATTAGTAAATTTGGAAGAAGGAACTAAGCCTTGCATTTCAAGCCCTTCCTTTCCTCTCTCGAGACTGGTGTTTGACCTGCTCTCTGCTAAGGGAAAGCATTCGACCCTGTGTGGGAGGTCTATGGTTGTCTAGCTGGGCCAGTAGCTCTATAAAAAGTACATGAAATTCCAGGTGAAGTCTTAGCACTCCTACTTGGCTGCAAACCTAAGCCATCTTCTTCCATCAAGTTCTCCAACAACAAAAAATTATTTTACATGCACCCACCTGCCTCCTGAGTCTATCTTTCAATTGCTTATAAAATCAAGGAAGAGAGCCGAGAGCAGTGGCACGTGCCTGTAGTCTCAGCTACCTGGGAGGCTGAGGTGGGAGGATCACTTGAGCCCAGGAGTTCTGGGCTATAGTGCACTATGCTGATCGGGTGTCTGCACTAAGTTTGGTACCAATATGGTGAACTTCTGGGAGCAGGGGACCACCAGGTTGCCTGAGGGTGGGTGAACTGGCCCAGGCTGGAAATGGAGCAGGTCAAAACTCCAGTGCTGATCAGTAGTGGGATCGCACCTGTGAATAGCCACTACACTCCAGCCTGGGCAACATGGCGAGACTCTGTCTCTTAAAAAAAAAAAAAAAATTTTAACATTAAAATAAACCAAATCAAGGAAGAGAGAGATGCTGATTATTGACTCCCTAAAGTCCCAATGCACAGGTAGTGGAAACATTTGTATTATAAAAATATTAATTGACTGCTCCTGAGAGAGAAAAAAACTTCTACAGAGATAAAGCCCCCAAAATTTTATATATATATATGTATCTTTGAAAATTTTTACTATATTAAACTAAAGGATAAGAGAAGAGCAACTTGGTTGAATGTTTCCTTTCCTGTTGTCTTTTTAGAGGAAAAGAGTCAAAGATGAATTTTCCCAGCTAGGCAACACTTTAGTGGGAGTGACACTGCTGATAACAGAATTAGACTCAAAATATTAGATTTCACTTAGACCAAGCCCAGGAGCCAGACACCAGGTTGTTCATATGCATGGGAGAAGGTAAGGGATTGCTGAACTCTTGAAAGACTTACTAGGTCTACCGGAAATTGCTAGGGATTGGAGAGCAGCCAGTAGAAGACCTAAGGTGCTGATTACTACAGGGTCAAGAAACAGGAGCCTTGAGATTAGAGAAAGTGTAGCAGAGGTGAAAGAAATCTTGACACATAACCTTCGGGTGGGTGTTGGAAGAATAGCTAAACAACACGGTTTGATTTTAAATACTGTAGACAAGACCTGGCACAGTGGCTCACTCCTGTAATGCCAGCAGTTTGGAAGGCCAAGGCAGGCAGATCATATGAGCCCAGGAGTTCGAGATCAGCCTGGGCAAGAGAGTAAGACCTCGTCTCTACCACCCTCACCAAAAAAAAAAAAAAAAAAATTAGCCTGGCATGGTGGCATGCACCTGTAGTTCTACCTACTTGGGGGGCTGAGGTGAGAGGATCCCTTGAACCTGGGAGGTGGACATTGCAGTGAGCCAAGATCATGCCACTGCACACCAGCCTGGGTGACAGAGCAAAACCCTGTCTCAGATAATAATAATGTCTAACAAAGCAGTAGAAACAAATGTTAACTAATCTACTAGATTATTACAGGTATCCTATTAGATGAGTTCATGCAACAGATAATTCCCAAAAGTTTTCTTGAAAATTAAATAATAATTTTAAAGGACTATAAGATTATTATTAAATAAGAGAACACAAAATTATATATAAAATATGGTCTAAATTTTGTAATTATTTATGTGTATATAAAAACACTGAAAAGAAGCATAGCAAAATTTTAGTAGTGTTTATCTCTGGAAATTCAGATTGCTGGTAACATTTACCATTTTCTTTATATTTTCAAATTTTTAAAATGTTTTGCAGTAACTATATGTCATTATAATAAGTACATGCCAGTAACATTATAAAAAATAAAATAGTATTGTGAGTTCTTACTATTTAATTAAATCTCACAATTAATAAACATATAAAGTAAACAATCTTTTTTGCAAAGCATATCAAACTTTCTCTGCTTTTCTAGTGCAAAATCTCACAAGTTTAGACTTTGACATCATATCCAGATTCTTCTACTTAGAGCATAGAAATTGTCCACAATGAAGACACAATGAGTACAGGGCTTGTAACATCTTTTCTTCATAGTGACTGTTCACACACACACACACACACACACACACAAAGTCGAAGTCGGTGAAATATTTGAAAAGATTTATTCTGAGCCAAAGGTAAGGACCCTGACCCATGGCACAGCCTCAGGAGGTCTTGAGAACATGTACCCATGCTTGTTGGGTTAAGCTTGGCTTTATACATTTTAGGGAGACATAAGACGTCAATCAATACTAAAGTGTACATTGGTTCATCTGGAAAGGTGGAACAACTCTTAAGTAGCGGGGCAGGGGAGGAGATTACATGTCATAGGTGGATTCAAAGATGTTCTGATTGGCACTTCATTGAAAGAATTAAGTTATTACCTAAAGACCTGGAGGAGTGTGTGGGTTAAGATAAGGGGTTGTGGAGACCGAGGTTCTTATTTTGTAGATGAAATCTCATAGGTGGCCACTATTAGAGGCAATAGGTGGCAGATGTTTTCTATTTGGACATTTAAAAGGTGCTAGACTCTCAGCTAATTTCTTCAGGATCAGGAAAGGACCTGGAAACGGAAAGGAATTCTTTACAGAATGTAAGTTTCCTTTACAAGAGACAACTTTGCAGAGCCATTTCAAAATACGTCAAAGAAATATATTTTGGGATTAAAAATACTTTGATTTCTTTCTGAGCCTGCTATCTGTCACGTGATGCTATACTAGAGTCAGGTTTGAATTTGATATCTTATTGCTACAAAAGTCTGTTCCATCAGTCTTAAGATCTGTTTTAATGTTAATGCTAGCTAGTCACTAGTGCTTGAATACCGAAGGGAGGAAGGTAGAATGAAACATGCCTGACCCTCCCTTCGCATCTTGACCTGAACTAGTATTTTCTGTAGAATGCCCTTGGCTGAGAGAAGGGGTCTATTCAGTCAGATGGGGGGCTTAGGATTTTATTTTTGGTTTATACTACCAAGGAGTGAGAAGGAAGAACACCTAAACAAAACATTTCACCCAGGCCGGGCGCGGTGGCTCAAGCCTGTAATCCCAGCACTTTGGGAGGCCGAGGCGGGTGGATCACGAGGTCAAGAGATCGAGACCATCCTGGTCAACATGGTGAAACCCCGTCTCTACTAAAAGTACAAAAAATTAGCTGGGCATGGTGGCGCGTGCCTGTAATCCCAGCTACTCAGGAGGCTGAGGCAGGAGAATTGCCTGAACCTAGGAGGCGGAGGTTGCGGTGAGCCGAGATCATGCCATTGCACTCCAGCCTGGGTAACAAGAGTGAAACTCTGTCTCAAAAAAAAAAAAAAATTTCACCCAAATGTTACTCATTCATTAAATTCAAATGTTCTGATGTAGAAATGTTTCTATATGTCTGTTACTCAAAAAGGCAATGTTAGAAGGGTGACAATAATAGGACATATTTTTTCAATACTTAACAAAATATGGTGGCTCACGCCTGTAATCCAAGCACTTTGGAGGCCAAGGCCGGCAGATCTCCTGAGGTCGGGAGTCCAAGATCAGCCTGACCAACATGGTGAAACCCTGCCTTTAAAAAAAAAAAATGATAGAATTCATCAATAGTCCTCCAGAATCTCTTGAAGGAATTTTTCTTGTAGGAATTATTTGTTTAACAATAAAGGGGTCCTTTTAATTCCTCTAACCCAGTTTACTCTAGGTTCAGCAATTCACATTTTTGTCATTCAGACAGAGAACCAAGGAGGGCATAAAGGCTTACACCTGTGATCTCAGCTACTTGGAAGGCCAAGGAGGGAGAATCACTTGAGGCCAGAAATTCAAACCCCAGCTAGGTAATATAGCAAGACCCTATCTCAAAAAAAAAAAAAAAGCCATTGGGAGGAAAATTATTTCAGTATATTCACAGCAAGTCAACCTGTCCAGACACAAAAAATGGAACATCCAACCAAATAAAAAAATCTCTGAAGGATCTCTAAATTCTAAATCGGAGGTGAGCAATGAGATGCATGCAGCCTACACAGCATCCTCCCATGACAGTAAATATCTTCCAAATAAAAACTTCTTTAACCAGGCTGGACATGGTGGCTCACACCTGTAATCCCAGCACTTTGGGAGACTGAGGCAGGCAGATCACAAGGTGAAGAAATCGAGACCATCCTGGCCAACATGGTGAAACACCGTCTCTACTAAAAATACAAAAATTAGCTGGGTGTGTTGGCACGCACCTATAGTCCCAGCTACTCGGGAGGTTGAGGTTGGAGAATCACTTGAACTTGGGAGATGGAAGTTGCAGTGAGCTGAGATCACGCCACTGCACTCCAGCCTGGGGACACAGCAAGACTCCATCTCAAAAAAAATAAGTTTTTTAACCAGAGTCAAGCATGTGTTATTTGATTACAATCACAGAGGAAACAAGCTTAGTGACCTGACCTGGTCTAAAAGCCAAATACCCACCCATCTGTGTCTCCCAAAGCAAAGGCCATCCTATCCTCCAAAGAACAGATGGCTCCCTGAGGGCCCACGGCAGGGTCCTTCAGCGCATATGCAATGACTTCAGTTCTGCCTCACGGAAAGGAGGTTACAGGGCTACTCCTCACTCTAGGAGATGGGCAGAGAGATTTTCCTGTTGATTTACATAAGGTTATGCTTTCAAAACAAGACAAGAGGCAGCTGTTTGGGAGAAAGCCTATCTACAGTATTTCCCTAATGCACCGTGTGTGTTGGTGTTGGCATTGCAAGGAATTAAACAAGAATCCATTTATCATCATGCACACGGAATTCAGGACTGGGAAACTGTGCCAGTGAGGAAAGTGAATCCTTTGATTTCTAGCCACCCTTCCCCTGGCTGTGACAAAATCTCACAAAACCCTGTGCACCCATCCTGGTGGTGTCTCTGGTCCTTATGAACAGTGACACTTTCATAAGGGATGATGGAGTCTTTCAATCCTATCTTTCTTCCTGTCTTACATTTTCCAGGCCTCTGCCTGTTCTGCCCCATGACATATGTGTTCATCTGCTGAAGGTTTTCCCCACACTTTTTGTTTCCTCTAAAATAAATATGACCTGCCCTAACTCTATCCTGTTTCTTCTTTCTGGGATGTGGCCGGCCGCCATCAAGTCAAGGGTTGCGATCAAAGGGAGACTGCTCCCACACAAGAGAAAACACAGATTGTCAGCTGTACTCTCTCGCTGTGCCAGACCAAGTAATTCAAGAGAAGGGGGGCAGAGAAAATTGAGGGATGCTTCCCACCTCTTAATGGTCTGAGTAAATGAGGCTGAGGGAAGGAGACCATTTTCTTTGGACATTTGTGACCAGAATCTAAATGCCTGCTGGAAAATGACTAAACACTGGGTGTGAATCTCCAGCTCAGAGATTTCTCTCTTCCCTTTGGGTAAACACAAATTCAGAAATTCAGCCACAGAGAATCCCCTCATCACACCTCTGTCCCAAAATAAGAAGAAATAAAGTCATTCCAAAACAATCTTTCCCAACGCCACTGAGATTCCCAGTCTTGTGTTTGTTGAGCTACAGCAGTTCTATGACTCCGTAAAACATCTTACCCCAAGGTCTCTTCTAAATCACAGGACCTTAATTTTATGAGCTGACAGGCCAAGCCCATTACAGGCAAATTTGCACCAAAATAGTTTCCTTTGCCCCATATCTAAGGCATAACATTTTATATCACACCTTCTAGGGTTCTTCAGCTTAACACACACACACACACACACACACACACACAGAGAGAGAGAGAGAGAGAGAGAGAGAGAAGACTGGAAGACTGAATCAGTACACACACAAAAAATTTCAACAACGATGATCCACATTTATTCAATACTGATCCACATTTAGAAAGTTACAACACATACCCTCTCAGAGAGCTATTGTTAAAATCAGGTATGATACATATATGAAGATAGGAAAATGCAGGGGCCGGGCTCGGTGGCCTGTAATCCCAGCACTTTGGGAGGCCGAGGTGGGTGGATCACAAGTTCAGGAGTTCGAGACCAGCCCGGCCAACATAGTAAAACCCCTGTCTCTACTAAAAATACAAAAAAAAAAAAAAAAAATTAGCTGGGTGTGATGGCAGCTGTCTGTAATCCCAGCTACTCAGGAGACTGAGACAGAAGAATCACTTGAACCCGGGAGGCGGAGGTTGCAGTGGGCCAAGATTGTGCCACTGTACTTCCAGCCTGAGCGACAAGAGTGAAACTGTCTCCAAAACAGCAAAAGAAAATGTAAAGAAAAAATAAAATTCCAAGCCCCCTGCACCTCACCCAACTGAATGGACCCTCCTCTCAGCCAAGGGGTTTCCAAAGTAAACCTGAAAAACTAGTTCAGGCCACGATGGGAAGTAGGTGAGACATGTCTCATTATGCCCTCCTCCCTTTGGAAATTCAGGCACACCTGACCAATGCCAACATTAAAAGAGAGATCTTGAGACTTAACGAAACAGACTCTTGGTAGCAATAAGATATCAAATGCCAACCTGACTCTAGTATAGCATCACATAACAGATGGCAGCAGGTCCTGAAATAAATCAAAGTATTTTACCCCAAAATATATGTCTTTGACATATTTTGAAATGGTTCTACAAAGCTGTCTCTTATGAGGAAAATCTACATTCTATAGAGAATCCCCTTCCCTTTCCAGGTCTTTTTCCTGATCCAGGAGAGATTTAACTAAGAGTCTGGCAGCTTTACCGTCTAATCTCTCTGAAGTCTACTACCTGGAGGTTTCATCTGCATAAGAACCTTGGTCTCCACAACCTCTTCTTTAACCCACACACTCCTTTCTGTTGATTCCAGTCTTCACATAATAACTTAACTCTTACAACCAATTGCCAATCAGAAAATCTTTGAATCTACCTGTGACCTGGAAACCTTCCTGCTTTGAGTTGTCCCACCTTTCCAAACTGAACCAATATATACAATGGCCAAACCAGATTGTGTCATCATTTGTGATGGCAATCACATGTATGTGACCTTCTACGTCTAGCCTCCTTTACTTAGCATAAAGTATGTTCTTTATTTCAGTCTTGATAGTGAGCATCAATATGATTTTTGTCCTCACATTAAGTTTTAGATTTGATTTCCTTGTGAATTAGAGAGTCTTTCCCCTGGTTTCTGATATTTAATCCAGAACTTAATTATTTTTTTTCTTTGGTGAGACTTCCAATCACAGTAGAGCTGAGAAGACTGGGTTGCCCAAGGTTTCACCACACATGACTTCATGATTCTGTTTGTAACACTACACTGCTTTTGTGCTTGTATCTGTTAGAATGCTTTTCAGCTGCAAGTTGCAGAAAGCTCAACTAAAGGCACATTAAACAATAAGAGGCTAGTTATCATTTACAATAAAAAATCCAAAGGCTAGGTGGTTCCAGCATAATTCAGCACTTCAGTGATACCTTCAAAGGTAGAAGTTTCTTTTCACTTTCTCCTCTGTCGTCCTCAGCTTGCTGGAACCACCTGGCCCCATTTTTTCTGCACCAATGGTGGCAAAAAGGCTATGGCAGCTTCCAAATACACAGACGTGTCCAGAAGCAGAAAAGGATCATTGTTCCTTCTTTTCAATTTTGTTTATTTATTTTAGAGACAGAGTCCTGCTGTGTTGCCCAGGCTTGTATGCAGGGATAGTCTCCATCTCCTGGGCTCAAGTGATCTTCCCACCTCAGCCTCCCCAGTAGCTGGAACCACAGATGTACATCACCACACTCGGCCAACTTTTAAACTTTTTTTTTAGAGATGGGGTCTTGCCATGTTGCCCAGGTTGCTTTTGCATCTGTTTTTATTAGGGCAGAAAGATATTCTCAAAATGTTCCCAGCAGATTCCCTCTCATGTCTCATTGACTACAGTTATGCACCAAGCCCATACCTCAACCTTGGGTAAGAAAGGATGTGGAATTGTCATGTCAGCACTCACTCCTGGCATAGTGGAAGATCCATGAAGCACATTGCAACCATATGCCTCAACATCTTGGGGTTCTGTTTGTAAAGGAGGCTAGGAAAATGATAATAGGCCACCTACAGCATCTGCTATGGCATTTATGTTGGTTTTTAAGTCAATTCCTCAGGTTGGATAGTCTATGATATAAGGCCCAAAGAACATGGTTGACTAGGCATTCATTAAAAGGGGTTGGTAGGACTAAGCTCTCAGGTCTCATATTTAACTTAGTCTGAAAACTGGTTCACAAAAAACAGTGGATAGTTACAGGCACATTTGACTTGGCAGAAATAAGACAAGAATTGCTATGCCACAGGGGCGTGTGGGAGGAAGGCACCCAGTTAAAGAGGGATTTTGAAAACTTTCCAGATTTTCTTTCCATAACACTGTAGTAGCATGTTCCTTGGGTATGTGCTCATGGTTCAGGGGCTACTCTGACAAATTCTATTCAATCAATCAGCAATTGAATCAATGTTTTCTCACACTGAATTAACTACGTTTTTCAAGAACTAAACCAAATGCCCCAGTTGGTGTCATGCTGATAAAGTCTTCATTGAACCAATATATCTAGAAGCCCATCAATTATGGTGACAACTGAAGAGGAGGAAGAGCATAGATCACTCACAATTCAAAGAAAAAAATAAAGCTCGGCTCTGAATGGGAGTTGTCCTCTTCCTACTCATCCTGTTGGAAGAGAAAGACCTTAGGAAATTTGAGGAATCTTTTAGCCAAGAGAATAATAAGGCATAAATCTTGCTGACAGTGAAAAGGCTGGCTCAGGAAGTAACACCATCCACAAGAAACTCCTCCAGTGTAAGGGACAGTGATGAATGGTCTAAACATGACACTACTATGTAGCTTGGAAGGGTTAGCACCATTGATTTTAGCTCTTAGGGAGAGTGATTTGCAGAAACTCGAGATGATTTGCCATTGTTTTTGCCACTTCACCCTGCACAGCAGGGAGCGCAGGAAGAAAGAAGGGAGTGTGTTCATAACCATTTCTCTCCTTCTTGAAAACCTGTTATCTGTGCAATTGGTGTAAGCTGACTTCCCTCTAAAACTGGACGATGGGTTGTTCATGTTACAATTTATGGGGTGCTTATCAACAGACTCCAGCTTGCGGATGGCTGCAGGCAGAGAACGGCACTCTTATCAGGGACCATTCTCTTTGGCTGTCTTTCTGTTGGTCTTAGATGTCAAAACGGGTGCAGCACCATTGTCCCACACTTGGAATGAGGATAGCATAAGTCTCATACTCTGCCCTTTGGAAACGGAGCGTGACACCTCTTCTGATGCCTGTCATGTCTCTTTATCACTAAATTTTAAATCTCACGTATTTCCCAGAACACTGGCAAATTAAACAGGAAGATCAGTAACTCCTTAGGAGCCACAAAGTCAAAAATGCTGAAGTTTTTAAAGTCTAAAATAGAGAAGTAGAGAAAGAGGAGGAGGAACTCCTCTGGCTATTTAGGGACAAACTGAGATGTCAATAGATAAGCAATTTGGTTAATGGAAGACTTTTATCCAGAAAGGAAGGGGTCAGTTTCTACAATTACACTGTCTATGAACTCATTTTCTGTATTTTGTTACTTTTTTAAGATAAGCATCCCAAAGGTCCATTTATCCCAATGTCCCTTTAAAGTTGTTATCAGAAAACTACAATTATTTCAATATTACTTTCACGCTTAAAGTTTTCTAAAACTGTATCCTCAGAGCCACTCACAACCTAAGAAAATGAGTCTCATTACTTTACATCTAGGTTTCATTTAAACAATCAGATAGAATTCTCTAGCTTGTACCCTCACTTTATTCACTAGTCTTGTTTCTAAATGATATTTTGCCAGAAAGTTTTCTTTCAAAGGGCCAATACAGCATTTGATCCGTAAAGAACATTTCATTGGCATGAACTTTGCCTCTTTTTTTTTTTTTGAGACAGGGTCTTGCTCCATTGCCCAGGCTGGAGTGTAGCAGCACAATCACAATCACAGCTCACTGCAGCCTTCAACTGCTGGACTAGGGTGATTCTTCTGCCTCAGTCTCCCAAGTAGCTGGGACTACAGGCACACACCACCATACCTGACTAAATTTTGTATATTTTTGGTAGAGATTGGGTTTCGCCATCTTGCCCAGGCCCGAGAGGACAAACCCTAGGTATTTACCCCAGACAATGATGCCACTTCACTAGCATCGCTCTGGGCACATAAACATTCAGAGAATCTTAGTTATTTGTCTAATGTTCACATAAAGCTGAAATTCTGAGTGGAACATCCTTCAGACCGATGATTATTTTTCTTCCTTGCCTATGCTATAGTAAGCTGGGTTAGAAAATCAAAATTTAAGAAAATTGAAAAGTGATTTTCTAAGTCTGGCTTAAAACTCTACTTTTTCCTCCTAGAACTTCCCTTTCAACAAACTAAAGTAGTTGCCAGCACACCATAGCTTGTTTTTGCTAATGATACATTTTGTTTTGTGGTGTTCATTAAACCCAGGAGTCAGTCTAGTTTGGAACATGGACTTGTCAACCTCCAAAGATGAATCCACAGGGCCATTAATTAATCACAGAAGAATACAGACATCTCTTACTATTGGCAACTGCCTACCAGTAGTAAGAAAACAGAAATCTAATTACACCAAAGGAGCAAAACACCAAAATGTACCATTTTTGTTTAAAATTGGTACAACCAAATCAATTGGGTTTTAAATTAATTGCTTTTCCAACTGAATAGTCCCTCAGGTTGGACAGTCTATGATATGTGTTGCAAAAGAAAAGCAAGACAGGCCACTGTCCTCTCTTGGGCAAAAGGAATAGCCACAGTTTCCATCCATGGTTTGGCGGTTTACTGTGAGAGATCCAAATTCACTGTGACTTTGCAAAGCTACTAGGTTATTTCTTGCTCACATCAAAATCCAGGAAAGCAATCCAGGGCTGGAATGGAGACTGTACAATCATCAGGAATCCCAATTTTTCTTCCTGGTATTCTGCCAGCCTCAAAACACAGCTTCTATCCCCTGGTTTCAGTTGGCTGCCCCATCTTGTCTGCACTCTAGCTTCCAGAGAAGACAGTGAGGGCAAGATATGGTCATGCCTTTACCCATTGGATACCAAAAAAAAAATTAATCAGGCATGGTGATGCATACCTGTGGTCCCAGCTACTCAAGGAGGCTGAGGGAGAAAGATTGCTTGAGCCCAGGAGTTTGCAGTTGCAGTGAGCTAAGATCATGCCACTGCACTCCAGCTTGGGTGGCAGAGTAAGGTCTTGTCTCAAAATAAATAAATAAGAAAAGTATCAGGAATGTTTTTTTTTTTTTTTTTTTTTTTTTCCCTGAGTCAGGATCTTGCTTTGTTGCCCAGGCAGGAGTACAGTGTCATAATCTTAGCTCACTGCAACCTCGAACTCCCAGATCCAAGCAATTCTCTTGCCTCAGCAACCCAAGAACAGGTACATACCACCACAGCCAGATAATTTTTGTTGTTGTTGTTGTTGTTGTATTTTTAGTAGAGATGGGGTTTCACCATGTTAGCCAGGCTTGTCTTGAACTACTGGCCTCAAGTGATCCACCGCCTCAGCCTCCTAAAGTGCTGGGATTAAAGGCGTGAGCCACCGGGCCTGGCCTCATCACTGTTTGTGTGAATCCCATAGTTTACTAAGTAGGCAGTAAACCAGAAGTCATCTCTTATTCTAGAATAGTCTGACTGCTGCATCTCTAGGTTGCCCCCTGTACTTTTAGATGCTCTCTCTGCAAGTACTTTAACCAGAGCTGAATTTCCTCCATCTTTGAAGTACCAAACATTTCCCAAAAGCTCTTACAGGCAAGTTGGCCTTGCCTGGGACAGTCCTCTGCAGCTCCTCTTCATTTGGCACAGCAATTGCAGGGTTTTCAGTAAAAGTGTAATCATCATGACATCACCCAAACATGCAAACACTGCAGCCTTTGAAATCAAAATTGAAAATTAAATCAATTTGGATAAAAGGAAAAGAACTCATGGAATTTAGCACTCATTCTAAAAATATATATATATTCTGATTTCATTTTATGTTAAAACCTTTTTATCTTTTAAAACTTTGACACCCATGTCCCCAAATCACATTGAAGCCTGAGGTGCCCCAGAAAAGTTCTTGTGCAAGACCTCCTATCCTCTTTACCCATTTTGCTTTAATGCATGTTATGGCTACGGCACACCCTGTTTCTCATTTAATTTACCATGCCATGCGCAGTTCATCTCCAGAGCTTGGAAATCACTGGCGCTGAATTTGGAGAGAACAGAGAGTTGTTTCTGCAAGCTGAGCACAGAGCCGTTTGCTACTCTCGTGCCTGGAAGTGACTCCACCTTTGCTACAGATTCTGAATAGTGTCAAGCCAGAAATATCCACAGTGATGTCACACTGAAATGGGCCATAAGACGAAAGCACATTGAGCTTTTCTTCCTAAGGGGGAAGAAACTAAAATCGTTCCAATAATCTTTCTCTGTGCCAATCTCTTAAGAAAAAAAGATTCATAGCTAAATAGCAGAGGTAAGGAAGAGTCTAATGGCTTTGTTGGGGGGGATGTCTAAAGATGGGGAGAGGCCAACAGGTTATAGAGCCTTGAGGGTGTGCAGCCTAGAGTCCAAGAATGGCGGCCTTTTCTCATAGTTCTTTATATAAGGTGGTTTTCAAATATAGAAACACATTTCCAGGGAGGATTGACCCCAAATTGACCTCCATTATTCACACCTGGTGTCTCCACTTTGATCACCCAAGGAGATCCAGAACTCTAGTCACTTCAGTAGAGGGTTCCTCCTGCATCCACATGGAATCAAGAACAGTGGCAGTAATAACAACATGCTTGACACTACCTCCCTGCAGTGCTGGAGAGAGGGGAACAGTGTTGTATGAGCCCAAATGCACACCCTCAAAGAATGCACAGGAAAATGCATGAAATTTGGGCCTCTAGCTTACATTTAAAGTGCATTTTGATTTATTACATGGTCCACATGGGGAGGAGGGATATCTAGGAATAGCTTTTGGACTCGGTCGTAAAAGTCTTTCCCCCAGATCTTTTCAGGAGTGTGTGAGTGTGTGTGTGTGTGTGTGTGTGTGTGTACATGTGAAATCTTGCATGCTAACATGGGTGCCTGCATGCCAGCTATGCTGGGAGCAAACATGGCTAACCGCTAAATGCAGGAAGAAAAGCCTCTTTCTCCCTAGGCTTCCAGGCTCTTCTGACCCTCGCCTTTCCTCCTCACTCCAGATCCCACTTCTTCACGTGGGTACTTTAGCTCTATGATCTCCTGCTAAACAGCTGTCAATCCCAAGCCAGTGAAGGAGGAAGCAGGGAGAGGAGATTTCTCAGGAGTCTGCCCTCAGGACTTGGTATGTGCAAATACACACTCCCAGAGTAGCAGTCCTGGGGGCAGTTCCTACATGCTATTATGTTAAAAGTATCTGTGTCACCGTTTTTATTACTAATATTGCTGCTGCTGCTGCTACTATAATAGTACCGTTACTGACTGCTGCCATTATCATTTACCTTTATATTCTGTTTCAGTCACATGCTAAGTACTGTACTTATCTCTTTTAAATCTCACAAATCCCTATAAAGTTGGTTTTGTTGCCCTTCCTGTTAGTCATACCAGGATATTGATGTTTGCAGATCCTAACTAACTTGCATGAGGTCAACCCAGTGGATAAAGGGCAGAGCTGGGCTGTGACAAATCCAAATGAGTCTGAAAACCTTGAGGCTTTCCAATACCCGGTGGGAAAAAGGCTAATTAGTGTTGGAATCTACAGATGGGGGTGTAATTGTTTAGTAGTGGTTAGCTTTAAGAATGGTCAATTTCCCTTGCTGACAGCTCTTCCTTGTCTTCTCGTTGTCCTCCAGTGACATCAAACTCTTTCAAGTTGCTTACCAAGGCCTCATAATTGGACCCCTGCTTACTTCTCATCTCACAACACTCTCTACCCTGTCTCCCAGGCTCTAGCTAAATGTTGGCATGATCTTTACAGAAATTCACTCCCTGGAGGAACTCACTGAGCTGCCTGCTTTACAGTTCTATTTGTGCTATGTCATTTTCAGCTCTTTCATAAAAGAGATTCTAAACTCCTAGAAAGTAAAAACATGCCTTCAGTCAATAAATTCATTGAGCTGCAGAAAAAAGAGAATGCTGATACACTGTTGGTGGGAATGAAAATTAGTGTAACCTCTATGGAAAAGAGTGTAGCGATTTCTCAGAGAACTAAAAATAGAGCTAGCCTTCGATCCAGCAATCTCACTACTGGGTATCTACCCAAAAGAAAAGAAATTGATATATCAAAAAGATACCTGCACTTGGCCGGGTGCGGTGGCTTACGCCTGTAATCCCAGCACTTTGGGAGGCCGAGGTGGGCAGATCACCTGAGGTCAGTAGTTCAAGACCAGCCTGGTCAACATGGTGAATGCCGTCTCTACTAAAAATACACAAATTAACGGGGCATAGTGGCAGGCGCCCGTAATCCCAGCTACTTGGGAGGCTGAGGCAGGAGAATTGCTTGAACCTGGAAGATGGAGGTTGTGGTGAGCTGAGATGAAATCACCGCACTGTACTCCAGCTGAGGCGACAGAGAAATTCTGTCTCAAAAAAATAAATACTAACAAGTAAACTCATTGGTTGCTACTCTGGTTGCCTCTGAGGGTGGAACAAGGAGGGACACTTGTAATAAGGTGGTCAAGCCTCCATGAGGAGCAGGGCCACGCCCTCTACAGTGGAGAAGGCGATGGATGCTAAGGCCACACCTCAGAGGAGAACCCAAGAGGGCCTCCCTGAAGAGGGATTGACTCAGCCAAGGACTGGAGGATCAGTCAGAGCAGATCAGGTAAAGGACTGCAGGAGCTGGAGACAGAGGGCAAAGAGCCAGGTGGGAGAAGCAGCACACAGCAAAGCCAGAGGTTTCTGCTGGCTGCAGAAACTGAAAGAAGTTCAGTAAAGCTGGGATTCCCAGATATGCAAACAGTGTGGAGTCATGACACTAGAAAAGTAAGTAGAGGCAGAGCAGGAAAGTTCTCAAGCCAGAGTTTTGTTTCATTTCGTTTTGATTTTGAGACAAGAACTTTCTCTGTCGCCCAGGCTGGAGTGCAGTGGCATGATCACGGCTCACTGCAGCCTTGACTTCCCTGTATCAAGTCATCTCCCACCCCATCTCCTGAGTAGCTGGGACTACAGTCATGCACCACTATACCTGGCTAATGTTTGTATTTTTTGTAGAGCCGCAGTTTCACTATGTTGCCTAGGCAGGTCTTGAACTTTCGGGCTCAAGTGATCCTCCCGCCTCAGCCTCCCAAAGTGCTGGGATTACAGGCAGAAGCCACTGTACCCGGACTCAAGCCAGAGTTTAGACTTGATCCAGTGGGCAATGGGCCACTTGCGATAGTAAAATGCCTTATGCAGAGAATCGTCATGACCAGATTGGCGTTCCAAACAATTGCTATGTTCTCCATTTCTTTTGTTTTTATTTCTGATTTTGAAATGTTTATTTTTTATTTAGACATAATAGATGTACATATTTAGGGGTACATGTAATCATTTAATTCATTCATATAATTTTTTTTTGAGACAGTCTCGTTCTGTCACCAGGCTGGCGCGCAGTGGCTCGATCTCTGCTCACTGCAGCCTCTGCCTCCTGGGTTCAAGTGATTCTCCTGCCTCAGCCTCCCGAGTAGCTGGGATTACAGGCATGCACCACCATGTCCAGCTAATTTTTGTATTTTAGTAGAGATGAGGTTTCACCATGTTGGCCAGGCTGGTCTCGATCTCTTGACCTCGTGATCCACTCGCCTCGGCCTCCCAAAGTGCTGGGATGACAGGCGTGAGCCACTGCACCCGGCCTCAATCAGATAATTTTTAGAGACCAAGTAGGTATCATTGGCATATCCACCACCTTAAATACTATCTTTTCCTTATGTTATAACATTTGAATTATTCTCTTATAGCTATTTGAAAATATAAAATCGATTATGGTAAACCACAGTCACCCCCCTGATCTCTTAAACACTTGGTCTTATTTCTATCAAACGCTAGGTCTTATCCCACAGATCAGGCAGTATCTTCATTTCTTTTGCATTTTCCTACGTGCTCTTGACTACAGTTTTCTACGTAAGGATTTAAAGGCACAGGTTTTTAATGTTGCTGGATTCCCCAAGGAAATTTAAATTTGAATGTTTTTGCCATAGCGCTAGGTAGAAAGAGGCCAGAAATTGCCTCCAGCTCTAGAAAAGAAGTCATGGCAAGAGTCAGAAAGGCTGCCAGGAGGCACCTGCAGGATCTTGCCGTTAGGGTATGGTATGGTCCAGGAGGCGAAAGTCACGGCCCTATGTGTTTAGGTTCAAAGCCACGGCCCTTTGTGCAGGAGCCAGCGGAGGCCCTGAAGAAGTGGCTTCTAGAGAGGAGAAGAATGGCTCTATTATAAGAATAATAATCAGCATTTTGAGGAGTAGGTGTAGAGGTGTGGGAGACTGGGAAGAGCTCAAGGTCCCTACAATGTGGCGTGTGTTAATAACAGCCAGCGCTTATGTAGAATTGATTCTATGCCAGGCAGTCTCCTGAGGACCTACATGTATAGCGGCTCAGTTAATCCAACGACCCTGTGGCAGAGGGACCTTTATGAACTCCACTCTCCAAAGAAATTAATACCCAGAGTGGTTAAATAATGTGCCCAGGGCACCAAGGTGATAAGTAGCCATGCTGGGATCCAAACTGTACTTTGAGAGCCAACTACACCCCTTCCCTCCCCAGCCAAGCCTGTATCCTGGGCGGCAGCCCTGTGACAATCAGAGGCTATGCCACTCCCCCACCCTGCATCACCACATCTGAGGGCCAACCCTCCCAGTCCAGCCACAGCTCTGATATTGGTCACCCCACTCCACTGCGATGGAGGATGCCTCTCTTTAACTCCTTGATCTCTGTATGATCCGAGAAGTGGGGCTGTGTTCCCAACTGGGAGAAACTGCATTCAAGTGCAACCCGCTAAGGAAGAGGAGAGCACTCCTCAGCTGTACTGATAAATTGTTCACAAAACTTGTTCCCCACCTCATTCCAGATCTTCTGTTCAAAGATCAGCTCTTCCTAGAAGCCTTCCCTGACTGCTTGTCTGAAATTCATATGCACACGAACTACTTATTCCCTGAGCCTGCCTGGCTTTTCTTCACAGCACTCTCCACTAGCTAAAATTGCATGGACTATCTGTTTACTTGGATATTGTTTGTCTTCCTTCCCAGGATATGACAGAATTCTATATAATATAACCGAACTTCCGTGATACCAGGGCCTTGACCTTTCGCTGCTGTAACCCTAGCTCCTAGAACATTGGCAGTAAGAGGCCGTTCAAGAAATATTTTTTCAATTAACTAATTCAAAAAATTGAAGAGCGAGTGAAAGTGTTGTTGATTACCTAGCAACCTCACCTCCGCCAGGGCTACTTAAGCCCTGGAAGCTTAGATCCTCTTCCTTCTCACCTCTTTTTCTCTCTCGCTTTTTCTTCTTCTACCCCACTTCTATAAGCTCAATAGTGCAAAAAAAGAAAGAAAACAGTGCTTGGAGTTCTTCCTCACCCTCTGTTTCTGAGTCTACACTGGCTGCCTGAGACTTGCTTCTTACTGTGTACGGGAGGAGAGCAGGGTGTGGATTCTGTCATGACCTGGTTCCTGCTGATATCCGGCCTGTCACCGTGAAACTGACTAAACACTTCCCAGATTTCCCTCCTGTGAAAAAGTGAGCTGCGTCATTCCCCAGCGCATCGTGGGTCCATGAACTCTTTCCTTTGGAGTTCTGTCCAGAGGGTTGTTGGAAGTCTGTCTAAAGATAAGTGGGGAGATTTGGAGAGCACACAAAAATGAGTGTAAACCCCAAGGGATAGGAATTCTTCTGCCATCAGTGAGAATGAAAACAAACCAGTGTGGGACTTGCCTGCATTTCCCGTGGTGAAGGGAAGGGGAGCTCTCTCTCCACCCTGCCCTGCTGCTGGCCTCAAAGTCAGCTCTCTGCCAACTGTCTCCTCTGATCCTTCGTCCCAAACAAAGTCACAGAAGGAAGTTCAGGGAAGAGAAAAGTTGGCCAGCTGGACTTTGGCCATAAAAGGAAATCCAGGGCAAAGTTGTAAAATAAGGGAGGTCTGCTTTTCAAATTGTCATTGTTTTTCTCATTCTGGACTCCCCTATCACAAATTTTGCTCACTTAAAATGGAAAAGCAGCAAGGCATCATCCTCATGTAAATATTGGAACAAAAGGGATGCTCCCTAGAAAAAAAGAACACCAATGGAAGAAACCAACTTTAAGAGGCTTCTTCTTCTTTGTTTTTGTTTTATGTTTTTTGTTTTTTTGAGACAGGGTCTTGGTGTGTCACCTAAGCCGGAGTACAGTGGTGCAATCATAGCTCACTGCACTCCCAGACTCCTGAGTTCAAGTGATCCTCCCATCTCAGCCTCCTGCTTAGCTGACAGGCATACACCGCCATGCCTGACTAATTTTTAAAATTCTTTTCATAGAGATCAGTTCTTGCTATTTTGCTCAGGTTGGTGTCAAATTCCTGGCCCCAAGTGATCCTCCTGCCTTAGCCTCCTGAGGATCTGGGACTGCAGGTGCACACCACCATACCTGACTAATTTTTAAATTTCCCTTGTAGAGATGGAGGTCTTGCTATGTTGCCCAGGGTGGTCTCAAACTCCTGGCTTCAAGTGATCCTCCTTCTGTGGCCTCCCAAAGTGCTAGGATTACAGGTGTGAGCCATCATGCCCAGCTGAAGTATTCTTCAAGAATACTCAACATGTGAGCATTCAGAAAACATGGTAAATATTCAGTACCAAGTCTGAATAATAATAATAATTGCTATTATTATTTTAGAGACAGGGTCTTCCTCTGTCACCCAGGCTTCAGCACAGTCAGAATCATAGCTAACTGCAGCCTCAAACTCCTGGGCTCAGGTGATTCTCCTGCCTCAGCCTCCAGAGTAACTAGAACTACAAGTGGGCACCACCATGCCCAGATAACTTTATTATTTTTATGTTTTAGAATCAGGGGTCTCTGCATTGCCCAGGCAAGTCTTAAACTCCTAGGCTCAAGTGATCCTCCCGCCTCAGCCCACGTCTGAATAATTATTAATAACATATGTCTTTACCAGGTTGATGTGGATCACTGAACAGTTTATGTAAATACATTTTAATAGCTATAAATTGTTACTTTTGTTTGGAATGTTTTAGGCAAAAGTTAGTTATTTTCAAAGGTCATCACTCCAAATTCTTATTGTATACTCGGAGAAAATATTTTACTCTTTGTCTATATTTCAAAACATTTTCTGCAGCCTTTTAAGATATTTGGACATGTTGCCTCACAATTTTTGTTTTCTTCATTCAGAAAATTCCCCTTTTCTCCATAATAAACTTTTCATCACCAACAATGTTTACTGAGCAGCGTACTAAACACTTCCATCTTGGACCATAACTGTTCACATTAACATGCTGTTGGAGCTTCAGATGGCCATGAAAATCCTCCTCTACATTGGGTTCTTTGGTTTTTGTCTCCTGATATATCCTTCCCATTCATTTTATCACACGCCTTTGAACACTGGCTTTTTCTCTAGGTCTTCGACGTGTCTCCAGTCTGAACTCTTTTTTCCATTTCTAGAGCTTTTTAAATAATGCAATTGAGACCACATTAAGAAATGTTTAAATTGTCAACACCCTTTAAGAATTGATATCCTAAAAATGGAGTAAATATGAAGTGACTGTACTCATTCAAATCCAAAATATAAAAGTCTCCTCATATGACATCTTTGAAATATCTACATGCCATGAAGATTTTTTTGTCTTGAGATCTTTCCCAACTGTGACTTATTTAGATCTAGCAATAACTTTTCACCTTTTCTTCTAAACTCAAAGGAGTCTAGGGCAGAGTTTCCACATCTACAGAAAACAGAATAATCATTTTTGTTCTCTCCCAGATCGTTTTCACCCTGAATAACACTTGCCAGCAAGATGTGAAAAGGAAAAGGTTGCAAGCTCAGATCAACCATTCTGAGGGGTTCTATCTATCTCTGATTTTGCAGCAATTGGTGCAAATGATAGACATCTGATTCACCTGCCACATTAATTTCTGACCCACACCCTATACCAGCTGCTCTTCACTGCCTTTGGTAAGTGCTCTGATGAGCTCTGTTTACCTAGACTTGAGAAGGAGACACAAATGACTGCATAACCACATTTAAGATGTGACATCTTTAAAACATTCATCAGTAATGTCTTAGAAACTCTTATGGTTGTAGAACAATGTTTTTGAAAATAAAATTGTTTCAAGCTTTGGGGAGGCATTTAAAATATAGAAAAAGAAAACTAAGCAAGATGAAATAGACAAATCAAGTGATATTTTGCTTGCTCCCCCCACCGCCCTTTTTTAAAATTTGAGACAGAGTCTTACCCTGTTGTCCAGGATGGAGCCCAGTGGTGCGATCTCAGCTCACTGCAACCTCCGCCTCCCGGGTTCAAGTGATCCTCCCGCATCAGCTTCCTAAGTAGCTGGGCATTCAGGCGTGTGCCACAAAGCCCAGATAATTTTTGTATTTTTAGTAGAGAAAAGATTTTGCCATGTTGGCCAGACTGATTTTGAACTCCTGACCTCAGGTGATTCACTTGCCTTGGCCTCACAAAGTGCTGGGATTACAGGCATGAGCCACTGCGCCCAGACTTGCTTGCCATTTTTAAAACAATGTTTATTCTACACCCTTTGTATTGTTTGGACTTTGGTTTACCATGTGCGTGTGTTGCCAGGTAAAAAAGAACTATGCCTTTTAAAATCAAACCGTATATCTTAATTTTCATGTTCAGAGTTAGCAAAACAGAGCACATGTGTCAAACGGTCAAGGAAAGGCTGCTATTGGTGAAGCCAATTCCAGCACTGCTTTGGTGGTGAGCGTTAAAGATTTCACTGGAAACTTCCTTTGGGATATTTTGTCCCCCTGCCCCCAACCCCAGCCTCTCCCAGGCACACCCCAACCTTCTCAGTCTCTAGTCCAGATCTCCTTGCTGCTCTCTGCTGTCAACTAATCCCTGCTAAGATGGTCCATTTTTATTTTTATATTTTATTATTTAATTTTAATTTAATTTTTTTTGAAACAGAATCTTGCTCTGTCATCAGACTGTAGTGCAGTGGTGTGATCTCAGATCACTGCAACCTGCACCTCCTGGGTTCAAGCGATTCTCCTGCCTCTGCCTCCTGAGTACCTGGGACTACAGGCGCGTACCACCACACCCAGCTAATTTTTGTATTTTTAGTAGAGATGGTGTTTCACCATGTTGGCCAGGATGGTGTTGATCTCTTGATCTCTTGACCTTATGATTTGCCGGCCTCGGCCTCCCAGAGTGCTGGGATTACAGGCGTGAGCCACCGTGCCTGGCCCTCTTTTTTTTTTTTCTTTTTTTTTTTTCTTTTTTTTTTTTAAGGCAAGGTCTTGCTCTGTTGCCCAGGCTGGGGTGCAGTGGCATGATCATAGCTCACTGAAGCCTCAATCTCCTGTCTCAAATGATCCTCCGGCATCAGCCTCCTGAGTAGCTGGAACTACAGGTATGTACCACCATGTTCAGCTAATTTTTAAGTTTTTAGTACAGACGGGGGTCTCACTATTTTGCTCAGCCTGGTCTCAAACTCCTGGTGTCAAGTGATCCTCCCACCTCGGCCACCAAAAGTGCTGACATCACAGGTGTGAGCCACCGCATTTGGCCTAATTTTAAAAGTCTATAAATGTATGTTTAAAGCAATGGTTAACCCTCGAGCCCTCTTTAAGTGGATATAACAAGGGGAGCCCCCGGTTGATGCAGGGATTCAGGCCCCTCCTTAGCCTCATTTTGTGTGAATCAGACGCCTGGCAAAGAGGGTGAGCCAATGCATATGTATTTGACAAAATGCAACAGGGTCGATACATAGAGCTCCTCAACTACAGGTGGTTACTCACTGAGTCCACAGCGTGCTGTGTTTCGCATCGTGCTAGCAGGTGAGGCCCCCCAAAACAGTGTTTGCTGCCAGCTCTCTATCCTAGAGGAGTTCCTACGCCAGTGTGGAAGATGGGCACATAACTCAATCATGACAGTTCCATGGGATAGGTGGCTAAGAGAGAGACATGTCCAAATGTCCCTGAATCCCAGAGAGACTCTGTCCTTGAAGGATCTTAAATAGGAAAGATAAGTGGTCAAAATATCTCTCCTGGCAGCACCTTGGGAGATGAGAATCCGGAAGACCAGAGAGGATGCTCTGAGGACAGCCTGGAGCCAGAAAGTGAAGCAGGGCACTGGGAACAGGCAGAACTAGGTCAGTCCTCCTACGGCATAAGTTATCTCCAAGAAGTATGCAATCTGTGCGTGTGTGTGTGTGTGTGTGTGTGTGTGTGTGTTTATGAGAGAGATAGTGGGGGGAGAAAAAGAGAGGGATAAGGGAGAGAGAGAGGGATGGGGGAGAGAGAGACAGGGAAAGAAAGAGAAAAGGGGGAGAGAGGGCGAAAGGGCAATGGAGAGAGGGAGAGAAAGAAGAGAAAGAGAAGCAGAGAGAGAGGGAGGAAGGGAGGGAAATGGAGAGAGAGAAAGAAGAGACAGGGAGAGAAAGGGGGGGAGGGAGGAAGGGAGGGAAATGGAGAGAAAAAGAAGAGAATAGGAGAGAAAAAGAAGAGAATAGGAGAGAAAGAGTGGGGGAGGGAGGGGAAGAAAGAAAAAGAGAGAAAAATAACGCCCTCTGGTGGCTGACCCGCAAAACTGAAGAATTATCAATAGTGTAAGTTGCTCACGGCCATTCTAAAAGCTGATTCCACCGTAAAGTCAGTAGTAAATTCTGCAATTGAAAAAGTTAGGGGAACAATTGTTTTAACACATTCTCAAATCTGAAGGAAGTCTGTATGCTGATCAGTGATCATAAACACACCACAGCCTTTACTCATTATCTCCTCACATCTTTCAGTTGTGTGAAATATAGATTGCTTGCCTGCTAGCTAACTCTCTGTATTCAAGGATGGTTTCATAATTTCTATTAATGAAACTCCTCAATCATTTAGCTAACATAATTTTGGAAGGCTCAACACTGAGTCACAAAGAAAGTTAACATCACCATCCATCCTGCAAAATACTTTCTTTATAGGTTTGTGTATACACTTATTGGTCTCGAAGTTAAAAACAATTTTAATCAATGTTATCCCATTATTTACCATTAAATATTTAGATTTTGTTTTTTAAAGATACTTCACTGAACTGAATTTAAACAAGAAGAGCCCGGCATGGTGTGTGTCTGTAGTCCCAGCTACTAGGGAGGCTGAGGCAGGAGGATCACTTGAGCCCAGAAGTTGGAGTCTCTCGTGAACTATGATTGCACCACTGCACTCTGGCCTGGGAGACAGAGAAAGGCCCTGTCTCTAAAAAATAAAATAGGTAAATAAAGATAATTGAATATGATTATTTTAGGCTGGGCATGGTGGCTCACGCCTGTAATCCTAGCACTTTGGGAGTCCAAGGCAGGCTGATTGGTTGAGCTCAGGAGTTCGAGACCAGCCTGGGCAACATGGTGAAACCCCATCTCTACTAAAATACAAAACAAATTAGCCAGGCGTGGTGGTGGGCACCTGTAGTCCCAGCTTCTAGAGACACAGGCAGGAGAATTGCTTGAACACGGGAGGTGGAGGTTGCAGTGAGCCAAGATCACACCACTGCAGCCTCGGTGACAGAGCGAGACTCCATCTCTACAAAAAATAAAAAAGAAAGAAAATGATTATTTTTAAAAACTATACCAAGCAACCACTCAAATAATGCCCACCAGCCCGCAAAACTTGATTTGCACGTGTGAAAATGCCCAGCTTTGTAAAGGGAGTCTGTAGTCTATGTGTGTTAATTGTCCCCAGAAACCAATCCAAGGCTTAAAAAAGAATAGAGATTCCCCCCATTCTATTTATATTTGAGTGATCATTTAAAATCTCTTAGATGCCTAAACCAAGCATGAAAAGTACAGTTTCATTCCAGCTTTATGAACTTTACATCAAATTAAACCAGAAGCCTCCCTTTTCTCCTTTATGCTTCTTCCATTTCTGAAATCAATTGTCAATTATCAATCCAAAATTTAAGGGACAAACATAAAGAAGAAAAGGAGACAGATAAATTTAAAGAAAAAATCACATAAATGAAACTTCAACAATACTAAAGACTTCAATTTTTCTTGGTAACAAATTGTTCACTGAGACTGAATTTTAACCAGGAATGGAGAAAATACTATAGCACTTCTTCCTGGGTTTGGGCTTTGTTTTTCGGAGCAATTAGCTTTCACTGTATTTATTCTGCCTTCTTCTAACCCAACCGCACAGCCTGGAAACTTGGAAGGATGTCTGGTTTATTTTTTATTAATTAAAGAGAACAATACAGGATGATTTTTCAGTTTCCTGGGCTCCAGTCATGAATGTACTGGATGGAATCAAAAGTAAAATTAGATTACCATTGGAGAAGGAGCAGGATCCAGAGCACAAGGGGAGTTGGCTTTGGCTTCGAAATTATTATTTTGATGCAGTAAATGTTTCAACCTGACAGCTCCCCTAACTCCCCAAGATGGTCATCAAACGTAGGAAAACAAAGAAGTGAAAAATCACATAAAACATGTATATGTATAACTGAGGATATTGCCTCTCATCATTTGAAACATGATCTTTCTCCTTGCAGGGAATCCTAATTCCTTGCCAGGAAGGACTTTCTGAAAGGAAGTAAGAGAGCACTTTGCAAACTATGGGATCAAAATAACATTGAACACAAATCTGATCAAAATCTGACACTAGTTTTCAGAACACACAGAGAGAGAGGCACATGTTACACACCGTGTACTCACTGAGATCCATGCTGTGAGAAACTCTGCAGCAGCGGTCCCCACCCTTTTTAGCATAAGGGACCAGTTTCATGGAAGACAATTTTTCCACAGACCAGTGGGTGGTGTGGGTGGTGGCTGGGGGGAATGTTTTGGGATGATTCAAATGCATTTCATTTATTGTGCACTTTATTTCTATTATTATTACACTGCAATGTATAATAAAATAATTTTTGTTGTTGTTTTAAGATAGATTCTTGCTCTGTCACCCAGACTGGAGTGCAGTGGCGTGATCTCAGCTCACTGCAACCTCCACCTCCAGGGTTCAAGTGATTCTCCTGCCTCAGCCTCCCAAGTAGCTGGGATTACAGGCACATGCCACCACGCACAGCTAATTTTTTTGTATTTTTAGTAGAGACGGCGTTTCACCATGTTGGCCAGGCTGGTCTTGAACTCCTGACCTCAGGTGATCCTGAAATAATTATATAACCCACCATAATGTAGAATCAATGAGAGCCCTGAGCTTGTTTTCCTGCAACTAGATGGTCCCATTTTGGGGTGGTGGGAAACACCGGCAGATCATCAGGCATTAGATTTTAATAAGGAACAGGCAACCTAGATCTATCACATGCACAGTTCACAATAGGGTTCCCAACTCTATGAGAATCTAATACCACACTGATCTGACAGGAGACGGAGCTTGGGTGGTAATGTGAGCAACGGGGAGTGGCTATAAATACAGATGAAGCTTCACTCGCCCGCCACTCACCGCCTGCTATGCCAGCTCAGTCCCTAACAGGCCCTGGACCAGTACCAGTCTGTAGCCTGAGGTTTGGGACCCTTGCTCTATAGAACAAACAATCCTGTTTTCTTTTTTCAATAAATGAATACCAATGGAAAAAAGTGAGATGGGGAGGGAACCCATCACTTAAAATATATTGAAGAAACATATTAACAATCACGATTTATGGATCTTATTTTAGATATGACTCAAGCCAACCATAAAAATGTTATGAGACAATTGTGAAATCTGAACCATGGCTGGTTATTTTATTTCAACAAAGAAAGATTGATGATTATTTCTTAAGTGTAATCAGGGTGTTTTTGTTATGTTTAAAATAGAGTCCTGGTGTGGCGCAATAGCTCATGACTGTAATCACACCACTTTTGGGAGGCTGAAGAGGGAGGATCACTTGAGTGCAGGAGTTTCAGACCAACCTGGGCAACATAGTGAGACCCTATCTTTACAAAAAGTAAAAAAATTAGCGGGGCATGGAGGCATGTGCTTATAGCCCCAACTACTCAGGAGGCTGAAGTGAGAGGATCACTTGAGCCTGGGAGGTTGAGGCTGCAGTGAGACATGATCACACCACACGGCATGGCAGCCTGGGTGGCAGTGAGACCCTGTCTCAAAAAATAAATAAATAAATAAATAAAGAGTCCTTATCTTTCGGAGTATTATCCTGGAATGATGAGATTTGCTTCAAATAACCTGCAGGAGTGTGACGGGTGTATATGATTCAAGATTGGCTATGAATTAATAACTGTTCAAATCAAATGACAGGACCCTAAAAGTTCATTAATCTCTCCTTTTTTGTATATATTCAAATTTTTCAGTATAAAAAAGTTTAAGGGATGGGTGCGGTGGCTCACGCCTGATTGACCAGGCAATCACAAGGTCAAGAGATGGAGACCATCCTGGCCAACACGGCAAAAACCCACCTCCACTAAAAATACAACAATTAGCCAGGCAAGGTGGCATGTGCCTGTAATCCCAGCTACTCAGGAGGCTGAGGCAGGAGAAACACTTGAACTCGGGAGGTGGAGGTTGCAATGAGCTGAGATTGCACCACTGCACTTCAGCCTGGCAACAGAGCCAGATTCCATCTCAAAAACAAACAAACAAAACAGAAACAAAACAGTTTCAAAGCATGGGTCTGGGGAGGATGATTGATGAACACCTGGAGCTCTCAAACACAAGTAGGAGTAGAGATTGTTGCCACTGCTTTGAAGAGCTATTTGGCATTTTGAAGTAAAATATATGAATACCTAATGCTACCATTTCACTTCTAGGTCTTATTTATTTGTTTATTTGTTTATTATTTATTTATTGAGACAGAGTTTCACTCTGTCACTCAGACTGGAGTGCAGTGATGCGATCTTGACTCATTGCAACCTCCACCTCCTGAGTTAAAGCAATTCTCCTGCTTCAGCCTCTCGAGTATGTGGGATTACAGGTGTGCACCACCATGCCTGGCTAATTTTTATATTTTTAGTAGAATGGGGTTTTGCCATATTGGCCAGGCTGGCCTCAAACTCCTGACCTCCAGTGATCTACCCACCTGGACCTCCAAAGTGCTGGGATTACAGGTGTCAGACACTGTGCCTGGCCCCTACTTCTAGGGTTTTAAAAGACTGAAGCTCTAAGATGCTGAATTACCCTCAAGGTGGCTTTTTGAGCTTCCAGCCCATTGCCTTCTAATATTTTGAAATCATTGACCCCTATAAGAAGTAACACAAGCTACAGGCTAGGTGCAGTGGCTCACGCCTGTAATCCCAGCACTTTGGGAGGCCAAGGTGGGTGGATCATCTGAGGTAGGAAGTTTGAAACCAGCCTGACCAATATGGTGAAACCCTGTCTCTACTAAAAATGCAAAAATTCACCAGACTGTGGGCTGTGGTGGCATATGCCTGTAATCCCAGCTGCTCAGGAGGCTGAGGTAGGAGAATCGCTTGAACCCAGGAGGCAGAGGTTGCAGTGAGCTGACATTGCGTGACTACACTTTAGCCTGGGTGACAGATGGAGACCCTCTCTCAAAAACAAAGAAAAAACACCACCACCAGCAAAAATAACACAAATTACATTTAATGAGGCAGTGAAGATGAACTGTCTGCAAGAATTGTAAATATTATTTTTTTGTTATTATGAAATATTTAAGGTACATAAAACATAGGTTTACAGGAATATCTTACATAAACAAGAGTGTATGTAATATATAGGTTTACAGGAATATCTTACATATACAATGTTGTATGTAATAATGGAAAATTGGATGCAATGTGTCAATGAAAGAACGGCTTAAATGAAGTATGAAACACTCAGTGGAATACTGTGCAAATATAAACATGAATAAAATAAGAATTAACATGGATAATTTCCCAAAACATAATGTTGAATGAAGAAAAGTAAGTTGCAGAAAAGTCAAATTAAGTATGATAGATAACAAAGATACAAATGGAAAAAAAGTAAACTCTACTAGGGAGGAAGGACCATGAAATGCACTTGAAATGAATCCACAGGGTGTTACAATAGATGTGACATTTTTTCTTTCTGTGGTAACTGCATATATATTTGTTATGTTTTTTTCTACCCTATTTTGTATTCCTGAAATATTTTATAACAAAACAAAATAAGAGGAAAAAAATGAGCAAGATGACAACTACTAGCCAGCTTCGGTGATGGACCAAGGAATAGCAAGAAAGAGACAGCAGCCAGTCAGCTTGTCACATGCTCACTCATCAAAAAGAGTTTATCTTTCTTATAACATTAATTATTGTTGTTGTTCATCGAAAGGCAGCTTTCCAGGTGTAAAAATTTAATTTTCAGAAAACAGGACCTCTCTGGGCTTTATTACTTCGTGTGTAAAAAGAGCAGTGGAGGATTTGTGGGAGGGTTCATCTACTCATCTAAACTACAAGACCTGGAGAGAATATATTGGCAGAGCACCTTCAGATGCTCAGATGACAGATATCAAAGGTAAATGCCCATCCACGGACACTTTCACAATATATCTCTACACTCCAGGTGCAGAATGTTAGAGTTTGAAAAAAATGAGACTTAGAGTCCTAGTTGTAACGAGCCTAGAACTAGTTAAGAGACTGGCTTTCCCTCCCCACTCCTGTTCTGGATCTGTTAAAAAGTTTCCTATTAGTATCCCAGAAAGCAGTGTCTGAAATTACTAAAAACGCAATGTAGCAGCGCCATCTACTGAAACTTAACTAATTCTACACAAAAACTTGGAAAAGTCCTAGTCTGGGAAAAGTAGGCTGAAGTATAAAACGTAAGTACAATATAAGCCTCAGAAGAACTTTTATAATTGACTTATTTATTTTATTCCTTAAAACTAATTAAAATATTAAGGTGGAACGTGTAACATAGCAATAATGTGTAAGCCATATTTCAATTCATGAGAGGTTTTTAACAAACTACTAAACTTTTACAAACTGCCACACTATTATACTCACAGAGGCACTCTCAAAATATTTTTACTTCAAAATGGTGCAGATGCTTAGCAAGCGCTTTCGGGGAGCGGGAACCGAGTTTGTAGCATTTGCCTGTTTCTGTGGTGTGAATATCCTAACCGTTGTCAATTTCAACATGGCGTCACTACTCCCACAGGTGTCCATTTCCTCATGGCGTCACCGACCATGGCACTGATTGGCTCCAGAATACCTTTGCAAGTGCTCAGATTAACGGTGGAGTAGGTACTGAAATGGCAAATCACTTTGCAGTTCCAAACGTTATTTTTTCCAAAACATATGGTTGGTGCAGAGGTCATCGTGGGTTTTGTCACTCTTTTAATGGCAAAAACCGCAATTACTTTTGCACCAACCTAATCATCGCTACGATGTTTTCGAATTACATAATTCGAATTATATAAACAAAAATTTTCCTTGGTAAATGAAGACTGGGAGAGCAGCACCAGACCTTCTCAAGGTCTCTTAAGGTCTCTGTTGAAGGACCAAGGATATTTTAAAAGTATCTTTCTGTGAGTAAAATTATAGTAGTGTAGCAGTCGACAGAAGTTTAGTAGTTTGTTTAAACAAACAAAAACTCCCAGCAGCCCCTCCCTTGCTGGGCCTAAACAGGAAGGAAAATACCCTCCCTCTCTGTTCCGGGAGGGTGCTAAAGGACGCGGTGCTGCTGATGTTGGTAGTAATATCCGGAAGGGAAGGAGCCAGCCGGATTCAAAGTTGTGAAGAGAATTGATTGCACACATTTGAGGAAAATTTAAGTTCTTCCTTGCAAGTCTGCCCTAATCCTTCCTAATGAATAAGGACTTCAGAATAATACAAGCTTAGTGCCCCCGTCAAGGAGCTGAGGTGGACTCTGGCCTGGCCGGTGTGTCTCATCGCAAAACTGCACCGCTAGTAGCAGGATCCGAAAAGGACCAGCGAAGAGAAGAGACACCGCAGAAACGGTGTGATCGCTCGGCTTTACAGGGCAAGTCTGTGTGCGGCTCCACTCCGCGCGGTCTTGATGAAGAGGATACTGACGAGGCGGAGGCGCGGGCTCCAGGGTTCTGGTAACTTCCGAAGGAGAGAGTTAGCAGTGTGTCTCCAAAGCTGAGGCACGAAGCCTTGGAAATGCGGTCTGAAAGCCTGCCAGCTGATTCTGATGTGCAGCCACAGGTGAGACCATAATCTCCTCACCCATTGTGTCTTTTGATGATTATTTGCTTGTTTCCAGTTTAGAGTTATTAGAAGTAACCTGCTATAAACATCCTTAGGCACGCCTTCTGTTGCTTGCTTATGGTCATTTTATCTGGGCCTATACCCAGCTAAAATGGAATTGCTGGGTCATGGAAATAGAATTGCTGGGTCATGGATAAAGTGAGTATATATTTAAGTCAGCCAAAATGAGACACTCTTGAAAGTAAAGGGTGATTTATAAAGTAATTAATACTTATTTTTTGACCATCATATTGATTTAATACACTGGTAGACCTATATAAAGATGTTGATTCAAAATTGGTTTTCAAAATTAAAATTCCTTTTAGAGTACTGAAAGAGCCTAAATACGTGTAGATTAAACAAAATTTAAAAAACTATTTATATTGAAAATCTGATTTTTTTTGAAAAAAAACCCGAATGACTTTTTCTCACTCTGTTGCCAGACTGGAGTGCAATGGCGCAATTTCGGCTATTTGCAACATCTGCCGCCCCGCCCCCCCCCCCCCCACCCCCCCCCCCCCCCACCCCGACCCCAAGTAGCTGGGATTACGGGCACGCGCCACCACGGCTGGCTAATTCTGTATTTTTGGTAGAGACGGGGTTTCTCCATGTGGATCAGGCTGGTCTCAAACTCCTGACCTCGTCATCTGCCTGCCTCAGCCTCCCAACGTGCTGGGATTATAGGCATGAGCCACAGTGCCCAGGGTTTTGTTGTTGTTGTTGTTGTTTTGTTTGTTTTGAGACGGAGTCTCTCTCTGCTGCCTGGGCTGGAGTGCAGTGGCCTGATCTCAGCTCACCTGCAACCTCTGCGACTCTTCGTAATACACATTCACATACATAAATTAGTTTTAGCCAAATCTAGTATTTTTTTCTGAAGAATATATATATTTTAATATGGTCTTATTAATATTTTTTGTAAAATTGCTAGCAAAATTTTATCAGAGTTGCATCTTATGCTTACTAATTTGGTTGTTGACACCTTCAATTGACTCTTTTCCATAGAATGTATTTTTTTTTCCATTTATTTATTTTATTGCATTTTAGGTTTTGGGACTGTATTTCTAATTCAGAAAATGCTCTCTCTGTGGGTGCTTCAGTACCTTGTAAACTCGGAACAAAGTCTATGAAATGATGGACAATCTCAATTTTAGTCTTTGTCATATTGAAATGTACAAATATTTATGCCCAGTATTTCCCACAGATTCTGTCTTCTGTCTCTATCAGAATACTTTTCCTCAATAAATACTTTTATAAGCAAAATTTAGAAAATAAGTTGTCTCTATTTGTAATTCTTTTGATTATTTTGCCATATATATTTGCAGCAAAATTATAGGCCTTCTCTCAATTTCATTTCTTTCTTTCTCTCTCTCCTTTTTTTTTTTTTTTTTTTTTTTTTTTTTTTTTTTTGACAGTGTCTTACTCTGTCACCCAGGCTGGAGTTTGCAGTCATGATCTCAGCTTACTGCACCCCCTACCTCCCGGGCTCAAGGCTCTTCCCCCCTCAGTCAGCCTCCTGAGTAGTTGGAACCACAGGCATGTGCCACCATGCCTGACTAATTTTTGTATATTTAGCAGAGATGGGATTTCACCACATTGCTCAGGCAGATCTCAAACTCCCTGACTCAAGCGATCCACCCACCTTGGCCTCCCACAGTGCTGGGATTACGGGCATAAGCCACCATGCCTGGCCAATTCCATTTACTTCTGATATAGAATATAAACATATCCAATTAAAATTAAAAATTTCATCAAACATGTCATTATGTCCAAAATAATATTTTAGAATTTCAAAATTAAATCCTATTCAACATTTGCATTCTCATCGTTGAATTTGTTCAATTCTCCTCCCTCCCACTGCTTTTACGGGAATGAATTTCAGTGCCTTTCCAGGTATAAGCTTGATTTTTTTTTCGTTTTGTAATAGCAGGTTCTCTATGTTGCCCAGGCTGGACTCAAACTCCTGGTCTTAAGCCATCATCCCACCTCAGCCTTCCAAGTAGCTGGGGCTACAGGGATGAGCAATGAGCCTGATTTTCAATAATCACAATTTGCTATGCTTTTAAAAGGTTTTGGTGATCAATTTTTGAATCTTTCTATTAAGATTTCCAACAGCTTCTGAACAGAAGTCAAAAAAATTCAGAGATTCTCTTCCAAAATGTCTAATAGTATTGCAGGACAGTTAGGTTTATCAACGATGTAATTATTCAAATGCACAAACATTTCTAAAACTTGAACATAATTGACAGCAAATAGAGAAAGATCATGTGTATGTCTATAAAATTTTGACGTTTATCTTCCATATAGATTGGTAGAAAAGCACTTCTTTATTGTTGTAAAATATACATGCCAAAAATTTACCATTTTAACCATACCAATTCAGTAGGGTTAAGTACATTCATGGTGGTGTTCACCATCACCACTATCTACTTCCAGAACTTGTCACCCTCCCTAACAGAAATTCTGTACCCATTAAACACTAACTCTCTATTTCCCCTTCTAACCAGTGCCTGGTAACCTCTATTCTATTTGTGATAAATTTGCCTGTTGTAGATGGCATGGTCATAGAAGATTTGGGTTTTTTTATATCTAGCTTTTTCACTTAACATAATGTTTTCAAGATTCATCCATGTTGTAGTATTTATCTGAGTTTCATTCCTTTTGAAGACAATAATATTCCATCATATGGAAAGACCACATTGTGTTTATCAGTTCATCTGTCGATGGACATTGTATGGTTTCCATGTTTTGGCATCTGTAAATATGCAACTATGTACATCTGTATAGAAGTATTTGTTTTAAGTTCCTGCTTTCAATTTTTGGGTGTATATACCTAGAAGTAGAATGGCTGGATCATAGGGTAATTATTTGTTTAACTTTTTACAAACCCACATGCTGGTTTTCACAGTGGCTGCACCATTTTACCGTCCCACTAGCAGTATATGAGAATTTCAATCTCTCCACATCCTTGCCAACACTTACTCTTTTCCATTTAAAAAATAATAGCCATACTAATGAGTGGTAAATGGCACCTCGTTGTGACTGTTACTTACATTTCCCTGATAACAACTGATGTTTCATGTGCTTAATGGTCATGCGGATGTCTTCTTTGAGGAAATGCCTGTCCAAGTCCAGTAACTCCTACAACTCAAGAACAACAACAACAAAATAACCCAATTCAAAAATATGCTGAATTGAATATTTTCTCCCATTCTGTTGGTTGTCTTTTCACTCTCTCAGTAGTTTCCTTTTATGCACAATAGAATAGTACATTTTTGACACATTATCAAATCATGTGTGCACTACGAAAAATTCCAGCTACCTTTTTACCTTGTAGGTTTCTTAATAAGAATATTGTTTTCCCCGCAATGTAATGCCCCATCAAAATTCATATCTGTTACCACTATGAAAATATTATCTTGATGCTGAATGTTTTAAAGGAATTTATAGTAGCATTAATCATCATATCATATCATTTCCTTTTGATAGAATGAATTTTAAAAGCTTTACTTTGATTCTGTGGATTAGAGATAAAATTTAGCCATTAATAAAATCATTCTCTATTTGAGATATTGATGACATTGCTATAAAACAAACATCATTTAACTGTTTGCAAAGTTTCTGTTCCGCTAATGAATCTATCTCACTGACAGCTATCACTTCCCTTTTTGTGTTTGCACAAGAACATTTGAAATTTAAAAATGAGTAAAAGCCAGGCATGGTGGCTCACGCCTGTAATCTAAGCGTTTTGGGAGGCTAAAGTGGGCTGATCACTTGAGACCAGGATTTTGAGACCAGCCTGGACAACACAGTGAGACCCTATCTCTAATTAGTCGGGTATGGTGGCACATGCCTGTAGTCCCAACTACAAGGGAGGCTGAGATGGGAGGATCACCTGAGCTCAAGAAGGTTGGGGAGGTTGAGGCTGCAGTGAGCCATGATAGTGCCACTGCACTCCAGCCAGGGCAAAAGGAGTGGAACTAATCTGCAGTGGTCATTTGATCGTCGTGCAAAGTCTTGCTTCGTGAGTGCCGTGTAAACTCCCCTTTGTGAATTCTTGTATCCTTCCTAAGATAGCTACCATTTCAGTATTTGAATATGTAGAATAGTTCTTCAGACCATTTGTTTGTTCAGGCTTTTGTGTGATCAGTGATGCCCCAGGATGGATAGTTGAAGTCAACAAATGTTTTGTGAAAATACAATAAATTTTCACTTAACATTATCAATAAGTTCTTGGACACAGCAACTTTAAGCAAAATGACATAGAATGAAATCGGTTTGACCATAGGCTAATTGAAATGAACAAGAATTAAGTTCCTATGGCATATTCCTGGTTACAAAACATCATCACAAGACTCCATCTCAAAAAAAAAAAAAAAAAAAAAAAAAAAAAAGGCCAGGCACAGTGGCTCACACCTGTAATCTCAGCACTTTGGGAGGCCAAGGCAGGTGGATCACAAGGTCAGGAGTTTGAGACCAGCCTGGCTAATATGGTGAAACCCCGTCACTACTAAAAATACAAAAAAATTAGATGGGCCTGGTGGCGCATGCCTGTAATCCCAGTTCTTTGGGAGGCTGAGGCAGGAGAATTACTTGAACTCAGGAGGCGGAGGTTGCAGTGAGCCAAGATCGCACCACTGCGCTCCAGCCTGGGAGAGAGAGTGAGACTCCATAGCAAAAACGAACAAACAAACAAAAAATATCACCAAACTTCTAAATAAAGACCCCAACATACTAATATTGAACATTGAAATAAATGTGACCTATACATACATTTAAGAAAGATTAATAAAAAGCAAGCAGGATAATTATTTACTCAAGTATTCCAGGTTAGGGTCACAGGTGGTAGGAGTTTATCCCAGCAGCTCAGGATGCATGGTGGGAACTATTGCTGGACAAGATGACATTCTGTCTCAGGCCACACTCAAACACATACCCACACTCACTCAGACTGGGACTGTATAGACAAACCAACGAACCCAATGTGCATGTCTTTGGGATGTGGGAGGAAATCAGAGTATCTAGAGAAAACCCACACAAACATGGGGATAACATGCAAACTCTACACCGACAATAGCCCCAGCTGGGAGTCCATTTTTTTCCTCATCAATGTCACAAGGATATTGAACAGAATGACCTTATTTCAGGACCCACTGTAATATATTCGTCATCAACTTCCTTCAGAAACTGAAACATAGTACTTAATTTTTTATTAAATATGCATTTCCACTCATTTGACCTTATTGCGCCCAAGAGAATTTATTGTGAAATAAAAAAGTATTACCAAATAATGCTATAAACAAATGAACAGTTGTAGATTTACACTGTATAACACATAACAAAGTCACTGTAGCAAAATCATTTCTACTATTCATTTATTCTTTAACAGGACGGCTCAGCCTCCACTTGCTGCTCATATTTCAAGTACATCTAACCTCTAGTTTCTCAGCTTGCCTGCTGTCTAGCCCAACGGGCAGTTTAATGACTTCCAGCTTCTTGCAGGCTAACGAGTAAGGGCTGTCACAGTTGGCTGTTGTTATATCAAATGGCCAGCAGGGGCAGCATTTCAAGAACTTCTTTCAGTATAATTCAAGACTGGAAGAAGAAACCCTGCACCATTATTATTATCCTACACTTATGTGGCGCTAGAATTTTTTTTTTTTTTGTCAGTGAGCATGCTTCATGCTATTCATTTCAAAGAGAAATTTTAGTTATGTGTTATCAGTAGAGAATAGGGAAAGGAAAGCATGCTATCTCTGATTGCCTTTAAGAGGAAACATTGTGTTAAGTATCAACTCTATGTAAACTGCATGTGTATTCCATACTACTACACGAGATCATGGCAAAAGTTAGACGAATAAAATCAAAGTCCACCAAACATTTCCTGGATTATTTTAATGTAACCATTGATGACAAAATTTTATTTAAAAATGAAGAAGTCCAGGACAAATACTTAACCGAACAGAATTTCAAGAAAGTATGCATAAGCCAAAACCATTCAGGAAAAACCAGGTCATGGTCACCTAGTCACAGGACTGCACATGTTCAACTTTAGAGGATACTGAAGGTTTGCCAGAGGGATTGTTGAAATTGCCATCCCCACCAACAGCATACAAGGATACAGTTGCTTTATTTCTTTGCCAACATTTGATAAATGATATCAAATTGGTCAAATTAATTTTGACCATTCTGGTAGATATATAGACGAACCACACTGTGGTTTTATATTTCTTTACCTGGTTAATAATGAGATGAACACATACTGATATTTTCACCGACCAAGTAAACGTGTTCTTTTTTGAGGTGCCTACTCAAGCTCATTTTTTCTATCAGGTTATATGTATATATGCATATTTTTGTTATCGATTTGTAGGAGTTCTTTCTATATTTAATAAATAAGTCACTCATTAGTTATGAGTTGTAAATAACATGTTAAATTCACATGTTAAATAATTGTTAGGGTCAGATGCTGTGGCTCAGGCCTGTAATCCTAACACTTTGGGAGGCTGAGGTGGGAGGATTGCTTGGGCCCAGGAGTTCACAACCAGCTGAGCAGCACGGTGGAACCCTGTCTCTACAAAAATACAAAAAATTTAGCTGGGCTTGGCAGTGGGTGCCTGTAGTCCCAGCTACTCCCGAGGCTGATGTGGGAGGATCGCTTGAACTCTGGGAAGTCAAGGCTGCAATGAGCTATGATCACACCACTTGTATTAGTCCATTTTCACACTGCTGATAAAGACATACCTGAGGCTGAGTAATTTATAGAAAAAGACATTTAATGGACTCACAGTCCCACATGGCTGGAGAGGCCTCACAATCATGGCGGAAGGTGAAGGGCATGTCTTACGTGGTGGCAGGCAAGAGAGAATGAGAACCAAACAAAAGGGGGTTCCTCTTATAAAACCATGAAATCTCATGAGACTTATTTACTTCAATGAGAACAGTATGGGGAAACCACCTTCATTATTTAGTTATCTCCCACCAGTTCCCTCTCACCACAGGTGGGAATTATGGGAGCTACAATTCAAGATGATATTTGGGTGAGGACACAGCCAAACCATGTCACCACTACACTCCAGCCTGGGCAACAATGAAATCCTGGGCAACAATGAAATACTACCTCAAAAAAAAAAAAAAAAAAAAGAAGGTTGAATTCACATATTATGTCTAATAATTTGTATAGCAAATGAATTTTTTATGAATTGCTGTATTCATCAAAGAGCTCATTATTCATGCTCTTTGATGAATAGCATGAAGAGTGCTCAGTGATATTCTTTTAGATTGCTTTATATATATAACCATGCAATATGTGAAAATGACAATTTAGCTCTCTCTTTATGATCTTCATACTTTTGATTTCTTGTTTTATACCTTATACATAACATTGCATTGGCTATGACCTCCAGTACAATGGTGGATAGAAATGTTAGTGGAGAAATCCCCTACAGGGAGAAAGCAGTCATGATTTCATCACTAAGTCTAATATTATCTGTAGGGCTTTTTTGTAGATGCCTGTTACCAGATTAAGAAAGTCCCATTCGACTCCTATTTTACTGAGATTTACTTTAACCAGAAATTTCATCAAATGATTTTTCTGTATGTATTAAGATAATCATGTTTTCTTTCTTTGTTAGTTAATATAGTGAATTACATAGGTTGATTTTAAAATTTTAAGCTAATTTTGCATTCTAGGAATAAACCACACTTGGTCAAGATTTATTATTCTTCTTTATAGAAATGGACTAAATTTGCTATAATTTTGTTTTGGATTTTTGCTTCTGTGTTCATGAATATGTTGGCCTGCAATTGTCTTTTCTTCTAATGTCCTTGTCAGATTTTGTATCAACGCTATACCAGACTACTTTAAAAACTTGAAAAATATTCCCTTTTTTGTCCTCTGGTAGAGTCTATATAAGATTAGTATTGCTAAATGTTTGGAATAGTTTACTAGTAAAACCATGTGGGAAGGTTTTAAATGATAGATTCCGAGTAATTGACAAACATAATGCTATTTTGTTTTTCTACTACTTATTCTGTCAGTTTAGGTAAGCTAGGATTTTCAGGGTATTTACATACTTTTCCAATTTATTGCTAAAAAGCTATTCATAAGGTTCTGTCAACATATTTTTTAATATTCATAAGATCTGTGGTGACGTACACTTTTTATTCTTGATCCTGGTTGTACCTTCTCCTTATCTCTTTTTCTGTCTTTGTTTCTTCCATTTTTCCTTTGACCTGTCTTGCCAGAGATTGATTCATTTTATTAGTCTTTTTTCTTTTAGTACATATATGCTGGTAATACATTCTCTCTAAAAATATATTTATTTTATAATAAATTATAAAATAAATTTCTATTTTATAATAATTTTAATGGATATTTTTACTAGCTAGAGAATTCTAGGTTTCCAGTTTTGTTTTTTTTTTTCATCACTAGGAAAATAACATTGCGTTGAATTATGGCTTTCATTGTTTCTGTTGTGAGGTCAGCTGTCAGTCTTATTGCTGCTTCTTTGAGGGTCATATGTCTTATTATCCTCTGGCTGTTTTTAGGGCTTACTTATTGGCTTTCTATTTTCTTTAGCAGTTTTATGTTTTGCCTAGATATGGTTTCCTTTGTGTTTACCCCCCAGTAGGGGTTTATAATGCCTCTTGAGCCTGATGTCTTTTTTCAGTAGAAACATAGAAATTTATTTTGCTTCCTTTTAAATTGTTCTGACTTTGAGTATATTGAATCAAACATTTCTTCCCACATACGAGTTCAGGGGAAATGAGAATGTAACTAGAGAAATCGAGTTTCTTATAGTAACTTCAATAATGTTAGCTGGCTCAGACTGTTAAAACTGATGTTTTAACTTAGTCCCAGAAAATTTCCCAGGACTAGAAGCAAATACAATGTATGCTCTCCTTCAACTGATTATTAAATTCCAAAACATTTACTACCAACACACTTATAAATATGTATTTGAAAATCCAATTTGGACATGTTTTGGTCTCATTTGAACTATGACCTCTGGGTATTACAAATCTTGCTTTGAAAATTCATTGTTATTGTTACTTATTTTCAGCTGCTTTGATTAACATAGTCCTTTACTTCAGTAAGATAAATTCCTGCCAGTATATCAAGATTCACAAGTTATCCAAAATACTATAATTTCACTGAAATAAAGCAAAATGTTTCAGAATAGAATTCTGGGAGAAATCCAGAATTTAAGAAGATATTCTTCCCTCGAATAAGCATAATTTCTGCACAATAAGGTTCTATTCCACTGTACTCATAGATCTTACAGATGCCCTGAAATATGTTCTTTTTCTCTGAGAGAACATAAAGAAAGCTAAAAATCTGTAAAAATTCCAGAGAAAGTATGTTTTAAACAAAACTGTCTGTGGAGAGGAAAAAAAATAAAAATAAAACGAACAGGAAAAAGTAATAATAACTTCATTTCTGATTAGGCTGAATTTGAGAAAAATATCTAATCTCAGATTAACCTATTTTCCATTTGCCCTGAAAATACTCTCTGGCAGCTCCTGCAGCTGCAGCGTTTACCCTGAGATAATTCTGCCGTGAAATGTCATGCTTTTATTACTATTTTCACATAGCTCTAGTATATCAACCTTGGAAACAAAGGACATCATTCTATTTATAGCATCCTGGTTTTAGTAGTGGTATGTCCATTTACGAAACATAGTAATTCTCGATCACTGAAAATGTCAAATCCTAGAAAACGTGGCGTTCCTATGCACGATGGTAAAATTGTTCTACAACAGTTGTTGGTCACAGATTCATTTGATGAATCCGATTTTTCTAAAATAGACAATTCTGATGATTCAGACCATTTTAATGTTAGTTCTGTTTAGAAATAACTTCAAGAGCAGTTTTTATATTTTATTTTCACATTGAAAATCGGTCAGATTGGCTTCAACCTCAAGGAATGTGTTTATATAAAATCAAATAAGGCCAGGCACAGTGGCTCATGCCTGAAATCCCAGCACGTTGGGAGGCCGAGGCAGACAGATCACTTGAGGTGAGGAGTTTGAGACCAGCCTGGCCAATATGGTGAAACCTCATCTCTACTAAAAACACAAAATTAGCCAGGCATGGTGATGGGCACCTGTAGTCCCAGCTACTCAGTAGGCTGAGACAGGAGAATCACTTGAACCCAAGAGACGGAGGTTGCAGCGAGCCAAGGCTTTGCCACTGCACTCCAGCTTGGGCAATACAGTGAGACCCCGCATTAAAAAAAAAAAAAAAAATCAAATGAGTGCTGGCAGTGAGCTGCACTTTTTTTCTAAATGGGAAAAAGGTTAAAAACAGCTTTCTAACGTTCTACCTGAAGTCTAGATCCTTCGACAACTTTCCACGAAACATTTTTCATCTGCAGAGCAGGCACTGTTTCTCCAAAGAGCTGCCTAACACATATTCGACCATAAGAGTGAGGAAAGACGGAAACAATTCCACAATTTAGAAGGTAAACTGTGTGTGCTTGCCTCATGGAAGCCGAGGCAGAAACCAATACAGTTTTGGGCAAGTAAGCCAGAGGAAGAGGGAAATCGTTCAGTTATTCACAGTCAGTTCCTTTTCCGGTCTCACTGACTCAGTAAGTCACTTCCTCCCTCAGATAAAAGGGCAGACAGTAGTTTCTCCTATACTTTTTCCTCCTGGAGAATTAAAATTCCCCCCTACTCCACAGAAATAAACATCAAGAGATAAGCATTCTATCTAAATAAGTAATATAGACACTAAGGGGCATTTTTTCCTATCTGATCCCCAAATGGCAAGTTCAGTGAAGTTTCTTAGTGCATACCTTAGATTGTCTAGAAATTCCTGAAGACTTTATTGAAAATTCTGCAGGTTGTGAAAAACCTACACAAAAGCAAACATATTCAAATTTTGATTTAAAAAATCAAAGAAAAACTAAGCAAGTTGGTCAGAAATGGAATTATAGAAAGTAACAATGACAGAGCTGAATTATGAAGAATATGCCCAGGGTAGCTAAACCTGGGCAATTCATGACTTTTTACTGCTTTATACTTCTTAGCGATACAGTAAGAATGGATTAGATGTTCTTCAAGATTTCTTCTAACTCTAATAATCCATGCTCCTGAATTGGTTAGTAAATGCCCTAGATTTCTCTAAACGATATGTTTCCTTTTTTTGGCGATGGGGACGAAGCCTTGCTTTGTCACCCAAGCTGGAGGGCAATGGTGCGATCTTAGCTCACTGCTACCCCCACCTCCCAGGTTCAAATAATTCTCCTGCCTCAGCCTCCCAGGTAGCTTGGATTACAGGTGTTCACCACCATGCCCGGCTAATTTTCATATTTTTAGTAGAGATGGGGTTTCACCATGTTGGCCAGGCTGGTCTCAAACTCCTGACCTCATGTGATCCACCTGCCTTGGTCTTCCAAAGTGCTAGGATTACAGGCGTGAGCCACCGCACTGGCCTGAGGACCATATTATAGACTGAATTATGTTCCCTCACAATTCATATGTTGGAGCCCTAATCCCCAGTACCTCAAAACATGACTATAGTTGAGTATAGGGCCTTGAAAGAGGTAATGGAGTTAAAATGAGGCTGTTAGGCTAAGCCCTAGTGTAATCTGACTGGTGTCCTTATAAGAAAAGGAGATAAGGACTCAAAGAGATGCCAGGGGTGCATGTGTAACCTTGTGAAGAGGCAGAAAGAAGGTGGTTATTTGACACGCTGGAGAGAGGAGCCTCAAAGGAGCCTAACCCTGTAGGCACCTTGATCTTGGACCTCCAGCCTCCAGAAATGTGAGAAAATCAATTTCTGTTGTTTAAGTCACCCAGTCTGCCGCATTTTGTTTTCACAATTCTACCGAACTAATAGGATGAGAAATCTTAAATTGAACCTGATTAAACCAGGCCACCTTGGTGCTGGTCTTAGCAGAGTGGCCAAAGAAAAGGAACATTTAGGCCGGGTGCGGTGGCCGAAGCCTGTAATCCCAGCACTTTGAGAAGCCAGGGTGGGCAGATTGCGAGGTCAAGAGTTCAAGACCAGTCTGACCAATATGGTGAAATCCCATCTCTACTAAAAATATAAAAATTAGCTGGGCATGGTGGTGCTCTCCTGTAGTCCCAGCTACTCGGAAGGCTGAGGCAGGAGAATCGCTTGAACCTGGGAGGTGGAGGTTGCAGTGAGCCAAGATTGTGCCACTGCACTCCAGCCTAGGCAACAGAGCAAGACTCTATCTCAAAAAGAAAAAGGAAAAGAAAGGAAAAGGAACGTATATAACTCCAAAGGGATTAGAAAAGATGAGTGTTTACTAACCATCCCAGTAGGAGGCAGCAAAGGAGAAATTACATTATACCACTCAAAATTCTCTTAATTCATTTCTCACCCTAAAGTCCCACTTCTCATGGCACCTGCTTACCATTTCTCCTTATCTTTTCCTTCTTCCCTCAAAATACAAAATGAAAAGCCCCTTGAAATTCTTTTTTTAAGATATTTTTATGAATATCTTAGAATTTCTGCTGAGTATCTATGCACTTTCTTTCTTTTTTCTTTTTTTTTTTTTCCAAGATGGAGTCTTGCTTTGTCTCTCAGGCTGGAGTGCAGTGGCACGATCTTGGCTCAAGTGATTCTCATGCCTCAGCTTCCGAAGGTGATCTGCCTGCCTCAACCTCCCAAAGTGCTGGGATTACAGGCACATACCACCATGCCCAGCTAATTTTTTTGTATTTTTAGTAGAGACAGGCTTTCACCCCGTTGGCCAGAGTGGTCTTGAACTCCTAACCTTAAGTGATTTGCCCGCCTTGGCTTCCCAAAGTGCTGGAATTACTGCCATGAGCCACCGCACCTGGTCTCTATGCACTTTCTTATGCATCTAAATTCAGAATTCTCTAGACATCTTCCAATCCTCTGTGCCCATGTTCCATCAGTACTACAAAAACCCACTAGTAAACCCAAGTAGTCCTTAGGTCCTTTCTCCTTAAAAGCCAATAAAGAGTAAAGAGGCTGGGCACAGTGGCTCATGCCTGTAATCCCAGCACTTTGGGAGACCGGGGCAGGCAGATCACCTGAAGTCAGGAGTTCAAGAGCAGCCTGGCCAACATGGTGAAACCCCGTCTCCCATAAAAATACAAAAATTAGCTTGGCGTGTTAGCAGGTGCCTGTAATCCCAGCTACTTGGGAGGCTGAGGCAGGAGAATCTCTTGAACCTGGGAGGTGGAAGTTGCCATTGCACTCCAGCCTGGGTAATAAGAGCAAAACATCGTCAAAAAGAAAGACAGAGAGAGAGAGAGAGAAAGGAAGGAGACAGAAGGGAGAAAGAAGGAAGGAAAGAAAGGGAGAGGGAGGAAGGGAGAAGGAGGAAGGGAGAGGGAGGAAGGGAGGGAAGGTGGAGAGAGAGAGAGAGAGAGAGAGAGAGAGAGAGAGAATTTCCAATACATTTTGACAGAATCAAAGCTATTGTCTTAGCTTTTAATTGTCTCATTTAAGATAACTTGATATTGTTTGGAAAGTGAAAAATTTAAGAAACCCTGTTTGGAGGGATGGCCGTGTAAATTGCCAAAACTACAATTTTGTGGTTTTTGCTTGTGTTTTTTAATCTGCTTTCTTTTAATTCACAAACTACCATTTGTTTTAGTAAATCAAAATAGCTTTTTTATTTCACAGAGAAAGAGTTTAAATATTGAATCATTCAACAACAAAACAGAAGCAACATTAGGTTTTGTAATTAAATGATTCAACGAAATAAGTAAGTTTATTGGTTTAAGAAGAAAATCCATGCTTTAATTTAGGAAATGACAGGAGATTCCTGTCATGAAAATGGTGTTTTGAGAAGCATGAAGAATTCTCATGAGTCACTAGAGACATTAAATGCTTTACAGTTTTCCAAACAAAAAGTCCACAATTCTAGGTCAGGCTGTGTACACTTTATTAGCATGTAGAAGCCAAAAAGAAGAGAATCATCAGTTAGTTCTCTGCCAGCTGGAATAAGAAATTATTCTAATATTAACAGGTAATTGTACTTATAATAGACTCTCCAATGAAAATAAAGACGGTTTACATAAGGAGAGCCGGCAAAACAAAAGGCTCTATTCAAGAGTAATCAGCAAGAATTTGAGCAGCTGTGGAAACTGCCAGCCAATTCCAGTAGAAAGTATAAATGATATTTTCCATTTCAGAGAAATGTCTCTTATCTAATGATTATTCATCAAAACATGAAGCCAGGCTGTTAACTGTTCTATCTTATAGAGGATCACACGAGGGGAATTCCAGTTAGAAACCTAGCGAAGAGACAAGTAATACCTGATCTTAGCTGTTCGAGTGTTTTACACCATCACAAGAAAAATAGGGGATAAAAGAAAGAGAAAGATTTTGCACCTATAAAAGACAAAGTAAAACCTGGAGAACTTAGTGATCCTGTTTATAGTATTCTAAACTCTTTAGACTTGTTTAAGCAAGAATCCTGCCAATCACCAATGAGATAGGGGCTTAGGTGGGCGTAGAGGGAAATCTAAATCCACATCACCAGTCCCCCAGACTATTTAAGAACAGGGATGTCGTGTTATTTGTCCTCAAAGATTTATCCTAGTAAGCCTTCAAAATGTATTTGTTTAATTAAATTACATTAAATCCAATGGCATGTACCAAGGCTAACTTCGTATAGAAAAAGAAGTTTTTTGTTATTATCGTTTGTTTTTGAGACGGAGTCTCACCCTGTCACCGAGGCTGTAGTGCTGTGGCGCAATCTCAGCTCACTGCAACCTCCGCCTCCCAGGTTCAAGTGATTCTCCTGCCTTAGCCTTCTGAGCTGAGTAGCTAGGATTACAGGTGCCCACCACCACACCCAGCTAATTTTTGTATTTTTAGTAGAGACGGGGTTTCACCATGTTAGTCAGGATGGTCTCAGTCTCTTGACCTCATGATCCACCCACCTCGGCCTCCCAAAGTGCTAGGATTACAGGCATGAACCACCTCGCCCGGCCCAGCACAGGATTTTTAAAAGAACAACATATTAGTATGTCTTCTGACTACAAGAAATACCTGCTCCCTGTAGAAATTTTAGGAAATGTAGAAAAAATATAAAGGAAAAAATCAGTGACTTCAGTTGCATAGAATGGGCTTGATTAATCCTTGCTTCCTGACAGACATGCTCATCATTGGTCTAGCATGGCCTGCTTATATTTATTTTATTATTTTTAATAGTATAATAATCACTTGGGAACACACCACCCAAAGTAAGAACCAGGACCCCAACTGTGACCTACGTGGTCCTCTCCCATCTCATCTTTCTGCCTCCTCTCAGCTGAGATGACTATCATTCTGAATTTACAAACTATCATTACTTTGTTTTTCTTTGTATTTTTTGCCTTTATGTATATGTGTATACACACACAAGCACACACACATGCATATTTATACATCCGTACATATATGTATACGCACACATTGTGATGGTTAATTGTATGTGTCAACTTAGCTGGGCCACAGGGTACCCAGATATTTGATCAAATGTTCTTCTAGGTTCTTCTGTGGAGGTGTTTTTGGATGAGATTAATGTTTAAATTTATAGACTCTGAGTAAAGCAGATTGCCTCCGTAATGTGGGTGACCCTTATCCAGTTGGTTGAAGGCCTGAATAGAACAAAAAGATGGGCCTCCTCTGAGCTACAGGGAATTCTCCAGCAGACAGCCTTTGTACTTCATCCACAGCCTGAGCTCTTCCTGGCTTTACAGCAGCCTGCCATTGGACTTGAACTACAGCAATGGCTCTCCTGGGTCTCCCACCCTGCAGATTTTGGACTTGCCAGCCTCCATGTGAGCTAATTCCTTATAATAAATACATGTTTATATAAAATATAAATCATTTTATATTATGATTTTATATACACACATTTTATTAGTTCTGTTTCTCTAGAGAATTCTGACACACACATATCTACTTCTGTTTTTTAATGTTCAATGTGAAAAACAAATTCATAGTGAACACAATCTTTTTAAACTTAGTTTTCCACTTAATATATTACTAAAATGTAACCGTACTGTTACCTGTCATTATAGTAGTTCGTTTTGACTACTTTGTGATATTCCACTGTGTGGATAATTCATCCATTCTCCTGTCGTTGTGCACTTGGGTTGACTCCAGTTTTTTGCTATGAAAATATTTTTTAATTAAAAAGAATATTGAAATATCTTAAATCCTACCTCTCAGAGATGGTTTCTACTAGCATTTTGGTAGGTGTCTTTTAAGACTTTGCTATATTAATTTTTCATATACTTAGGATTCCATTTTGTAACTATTGATTTGTATTGCCAAGTTGCTTTCCCAAAAAGTTGACCTAACTTTTATGCCTGAGGTCATGGGATGAAAGGGTCCATTTGCTGAGGCCCCACCAATAAAGGAATATCTTTATTTTAAATCTATGACAAGTTGATAAGCAAACAAAGGCAATCATTGTTTTTTAATCTGCATTACTTTGATTACCTGTTAAGTAAACAGTGTTCCCAAGTAACTTTAATTTCCCCTAAACAACAGGAACTGTAAAGAAAAAGCTGTCAATTTTTAAAATCTCATTATCAGTTTTAATGAAGTGTTTTTATACCCTCCAATTAAATTTAAAATTGGGCTGGTTTGTTTGAATAAATTTCATGAACATCTTAGGTCAGCTCAGCATTTTAATGTCAATGATCAGAAATAATTGGCCTAATTATGAACTCCCAAATCACCATCAAGTTTGTGAAAAGAATTAGCTGTGGAAACACTTTGGTTTTATTTACTTACTTTTAATAGGTTTTTTCCAACAGACTCGATCTCTGTTTTCCAGGCTGTCATACAGTGGCACTAACATGACTCACTGCAGCCGTAACCTACTCGGTTCGAGTGATACTTCTGCGTCAGCCTCCCAAGTCGCTGGGACCACAGGCGTGTGTCACCATACCCGGCTAATTTTTTTATGTTTTGTAGAGATGGGGGTTCTTACCATGTTGCCCAGGCTGGTTTTGAACTCCTGACCTCAAGCAGTCCTCTTGCCCCGGACTCCCAAAGTGCTGGGATTATAAGTGTGAGCCTCCATGTCTGGCCCGCTTTGTTTTTAAACATATGTTAACCAAACCTGTCTAGAAACTGAAAATTTTATTTCGCCATTAATGCAGATGTTTCAGAAATTTTGCTAAGCAGAGAGTAAACATAAACTAACCAAAAATTACTTATCGTCACCATCGAGAGGTAGCCATGTGAACTTATTTTCATATTTCCTTCTATTCTTTTTAAATCATTTTTACATAGTCAAAATGTGACGTAGTCAAAATGTCTGGGACTTGGAGGCGATAAAGGCACAGAAAGCAACTCTCACAGTATGAGATTGTAAAGGGACCCTCTTTTCATCACACTAAAATCATAACATGAGCTTTTCTCATGTTATTAAAACTTCCCAAGAAAGATTGTTTTAATGGCCACAAAATAATGCACGGTGTGGATGTACCATGATTCACTTACTTATTTCCATTTTGTTGACATTCGTTTTATTTCAAGTTGGTTGATTTGTTGGGACCATTAAACATGAAGATTGCTTGAGCTCAGGAGTTTGAGACCAGACTGGCGTGGTGTCATGTGCCTGTAGTCCCAGCTTCTTGGGAGGTGGAGGTAGGAGGATTGTTTGAGCCCAGGAGGTAGAGCTTGCAGTGAACCAAGGTCGTGCCAGTGCCCTCCAGCCTGGGTGATAGAGCGAGACTGTCTCAAAAAAAAATAAAAAGTCTACCAAGACTCCCACCTTTCCAAGGATTGGTAGGAAAGAGTTGCTGCTTTCTTTCCACTTCTCACTAGCCCTTCTCTATGTTTGGTGCTATTTGCAAATATGTCACATGCAGTGACAGTCTAAAGTATTGTTCCACGTTCCTCTTCAGAACTGGTAAATTCAGTAAAAGTTATGCTTGTCAGCAGCACATCTCCTTGGCTCTGTCTTGGAAATTCAGTAAAAGTCATGCTTATCAGCAGCACATCTCTGCCTTGGCTACTGCTGCCCTTCGAGCTGCATGAAATAACTCACAACTATAAGCACCAGAGAGCAATAGACTGTACTATGAACAGAAGAAAAGGCAGAGTGTGGGGGAGGAGAGCCAGGGCATGAATCCACCTTCTTTGCCTGAATCGTCCATGCAGAATGCACATCCGAGTAGCCCCGCCCTATGGGATGAGCCTGCAGTCATTCCACGCCCTGCCTGGGATCCAGCGAGTTTGCTCAGCCTAGGAAGTAACAGTAAGAAGCCCACTCAGCCCGCAGGCCCAAGCACAGAGGAAAAGCTCACCAATATATCCCGTTTGATTCCTGTGTGTGTTCTTAATTTCAGAACCCAGAGTAGAGAATGGAGAGAATGGTATGATTCACTGAGTTCTTCAACCCCATTCATGGAAATTACTCAAAACTATAAGCACCAGAGAGCAATAGGCTGTACTATGAACAGGAGAAAAGGCAGAGCGTCGGGGAGGAGAGCCAGTGAGTTAGTCCTTTAGGAAGATTATCTTTTGGCAAATTCTTCTGGCTTTCTTGGACAAAGCAAAAAGAAATTGTTTCATGACAATTCTGTCTGTTTCCCGTTCTCTCCTCCTCCCCTAGATGCACAGAGAACTTCTCAAAATTCTGCCTTGATCATTCTCCCTGGGAGAACAAACGTCAGTTTTCCCAATGTATTTATATATTATGATTTTTTAAAAATGAATAAAATTTAACCAAACTGTTCTGGCCATTGCCGATCTGCTGCAAAAGTGTTTTAGTCTTGAAATCATTACAGTTTATCTCATAATCAAGATAAAGCAGTTTGTTGTATTTTTATTATCGATATTGCTATTAGAAGAGGATGGATACACCATGAAATACTATGCAGCAGTAAAAAAGAATGAGTTCATGTCCTTTGCAGGAACATGGATGAAGCTGGAAGCCATTATCCACAGCGAATTGGAAAAAAAAAGAAGAAGAGGATGAAGAAAAGGAAGAAAGTAGAAATTAAGTGTGCCCTTACTTCTAATACTGGAGACTAACTGGTGGCAAACAGACCCTACTTCATTTGGCAGGGGTAGAATGCACTTAGGAGTTTGAGCCTGGTCACAGGCAGGGGCCACACAGCAGATTCTTGGACCTCGGTTTTTCTCTGCAGGACGAGCATGGCGCCACGCCACCCTGGCTGCTACTCTGATCTTACCACTTATTAAGATAAGGTGCTGGCTGGGTGCCGTGGTTCATGCCTGTAATGCCAGCACTTTGGGAGGCCAAAGCAGGCAGATTGCTTGAGGTCAGGAGTTCCAGACCAGCCTTGCCAACATGGTGAAACCCCCGTGTCTACTAAAAATACAAAAATTAGCCAGCGTGGTGATGTGCGCCTGTAATCTTAGCTACATGGGTTGCTGAGGTGGGAGAATCACTTGAACCTTAGAGGCAAAGGTTGCAGTGAGCCAAGATGGTGCCACTGCACTCCAGCTTGGGCAACAGAGTGAGACTCTGCTCAAAAAAAAAAGAGAAGATGCTTACCTGGGTCGCAATGGCTACCTGCTGCCACTTGACCTGTATAATCTCTGCTGGAGAACCCCGTTCTCCACCAGCGAAGAAAGCCAACCACTGAGCTTCACAGATTCTGGGACCACCCTCAGCACTACGTTCCTTGCTGTTTTGTTAAATAGGGTGTCCTTCCGGCTCTCCCATGCGACATAGTTCTCTGGTGCAGTTTCATGGAGAAACACCAGACTTTCCTAGAGAGGAGAGGACACTTCTGCAAAATAGGAGGGTTCAGGGACATATAAAGACCCAAGATTTTCAGGGACATCAGTCCAGATGCTCATATCCTACACTTCAGGGTTCTCTTCTTCCACTAGGTGACACAACAACGATTCCACTGAACTGAATCTGAGACCGCCACCAGGTCACTTTGGGTTTCCCACGTCTCTGAATCATCCAGAAAAGAACGGGTTACTGTTCTGGCTGGGGCGATCCATTCTGATTTCCAAGGGTGATCGGGTTGCTGTTACACAATAGAGGGAAGGAAGGGAATGTCTGGAATATAGGCGATCCCTTGGGGTGTTTCTCAGTGCCAACACGTCCTGTGATAAAAGTCCATTGAAAATTTTAACAACCCAATTCAGGTAGGACTGCTAATGGGTCAGACCTTTTGGAAATCAAGGCTTGGGACATTCTACCAGGCAAAGAACCATGACTAACTGAGGTGTTTGCTGAGAGTAAAGGGAATATGGAATGGGTAGTGGGAGAAGGTAGCGATCAATACCAGCTATGACCAGTTGCAGAAATGATGTTTATAATTGTTGTATTTCTTTCTTATTTTGGCATGCAGATGTTTATATTCAAATACTTCATGTTTTTCCTTCTCATCATCTAACATAAGGTGTATTAGTAATATTTAACTTCCTATCATAGTATTTAAGATACAAGATATCAAGGCAGAGGAGTCAACATTACTCAGGAACTTGGCATCATCTTCTGGGGAAGGGGTTCGCGTGTTTTGGCTTTATGCAGGTTGGTTGTTTCATGTTAGGCAGAAGAATGAGCTTGTCATTGTTTTTGTTTAGGGATTAAGTATGGCTTAAGGAAATGTTTACAGGCGTCAAGCTGACAAAAGATGGATAGTCAGTTTCATGCTGCAGTTTGGCCAGGTTACAGTCCCGCTACTCAGTCAATCACTGAGCTAGGTATTGCTGTGAAGGTATTTTGGAGATGGGATTATAAATCCATAATCAGTTCCCTCTAAATTAGGGAGATTATCCTTGATAATCTGGGTGGCCTGATTCACTGGGCCCTAAGAGCAGAAATGAGGTTTCCCTAAAGAAAAACAGAGTCTGCCTCGGGACAACCTCATCTACATAGCGACCTGCATTGTGGATTCAGCGCTCCCTGGAAAGCAGACTCCGGTGGAGATGAGGATGCAGACATTGCACTGGGGAGTGTCGTAGGGCTTAACACCTGCTCAGACGGAGGGAGGGCAAGACTGGGCAAGTGTGAGTCTACCAAACTCATGTTATACCACTCAGCCTCTCAAAAGAAGTGAGTTATTGAAGAGTATCTATCTATCAATCAATCATCTATCCATCAATCAACCGATTGATCGATCAGTATAGGGTCCTGCTGTGTTTCCCAGGCTGGAGTGCAGTGGCATGATTGATCTTGGCTCATTGCAGCCTCAACCTCCCAGGCCCAAGCAATCCTCCCACCCCATCCTCCCAAGTAGCTGGAACTACAGGCATGCATCACCACACCTGGCTAATTTTTGTTTTTATTTTTTTGTATTATAGAAACAAAATCTAACCGTGTTGCCTAGGCTGGTCTTGAACTCCTGGGCTCAAGCGATCTTCCCACCTAGGCCTCCCAAAGTGCTGGGATTACAGGCATAAGCCACCACACCTAGCCCTTTGCAGAGAATTTAGATAGTAGAAGAATACTTTGAGGTTGTGCCAAGTAGTTACATGCAAAGAATCAAATAAATCAGGCAAAAGAAGAAATGAAATAGGACACCTAAGTAAGTTAGAGATGATTTAGAATGACTGTTTCTGTACACAGACCCCTATTCTCCCATTAGAACATAACTCTCGGGGACAGTATTACCTCCAAGAGGGGGAATGTAGTTCTTAAGGAGCAAAAAATCTTACTGTTTTTATGCATAAAGCAGATGTACACATAGTACATAAGCAGATATACAGTGTATCTGTGAGGCCAGGCACGGTGACTCATGCCTGTAATCCCAGCACTTTGGGAGACCAAGGCGGGTGGATCACCTGAGGTCAGGAGTTCAAGATCAGACTGAACAACATGGTGAAACCCCATCTCTACTAAAAACACAAAAAATTAGCCAGGCATGGTGGTACATGCCCGTAATCCCAGCTACTTGGCAGGCTGAGGCATAAGAATCTCTTGAATCCAGGAGACAGAGGTTGAAGTGAGCTGAGATGGCACCACTGCACTCCAGCCTGAGCAACAGAGCAAGACTCTGCCTCAAAAAATTAAATAATATTTTAAAGAAATGGGATCTTGCTCTGTTGTCCATGCTGGAGTGCAGTGGTTGTTCACAGGCGCAGTCATGGAGCATAGTAGCCCCAAATTCCTGAACTCAAGCGATCCTCTTGTCTCAGCCTCCTGGCTAGCTGGGACTACAGCTGTGTGCTGTGCTACCTGGCTTCCCATTTTTCAGAAATGAAGAAACTGAGTCTGAAGGAGAAAGGAACCTCACAAAAGTCATACAAAGGAGGCAGGGCCTCTGGTTCCAGCTCTCCCAAAGAAGCTGGGAAGAGAGAACCTCTTGAAGTAGTAGAACAACCCAATTCAGTGTTGTCATCACTTCCTTGAAAAATAACTCTCCACAGGCCAGGCGTGGTGGCTCACACCTGTAATCCCATCATTTGGGGAGGCTGAGGCAGGTGGATCACTTGAGGTGAGGAGTTTGAGACCAGCCTGGCCAACATGGTGAAACCCTGTCTCTACTAAAAATACAAAAAAAAAAAAAAAAATTAGCCGGGTGTGGTGGTGGGCACCTGTAATTGTAGCTACTCGGGAGGCTGAGGCAGGAGAATTGCTTGAACCCCGGAGGTGGAGGCTGCAGTGAGCTAAGATTGCACCACTGCACTCCAGCATGGGCAATGAGAGACACTCTATCTCAAAAAATCAATCAATCAATCAATATTAATAAGAAGAATTCACATATCCACATACCAGCCAGTTCTGCTTTGGCCGTTATGCTGCTTTGGATGGGGAAGGTTTAAACCTACATTTCTCTTTCAATTTTATTTACATGGGTATTTGAATAACTGCAACACTAAAACTTGCTTAAATATTCTTGTTTCTTCTTTTATTGTTTTCATTCTCCCTCTCCCTCCTTCTGCTTCTCCCTCTGTCTCTCTCTCTCTCTCTCTCTCTCTCTCTCTCTCTCTGCTACTGGGTCTTGCTCTGTCACACAGGCTGAAGTGCAGTGGTGCCATCTCAGCTCACTGCAGCCTCAATCAATCTCCTGGGCTCAAGTGATCCTCCTGTCTCAGCCTCCTGAGTAGCTGAGACTACAGGTGCATGCCAACATGCCCAGCCAATGTTGTTTATTTTTTGTAGAGATGAGATTCAACCATGGATTCACGTGATCCTCCCGCTTCAGCCTGCCAAAGTGCTGAGACTGTAGGAATGAACCACTATGCCCGGCCGTTCTCTCATCATAACTCAGTATCTATCTGCATCTTCACTTTTGTGAATAAATATAGCTGTTTCTTGGTCGATCATAGAACACTAGATTTCTTTTTCCTCCTAAATGGCTGCAGTTCCTGTCAGATTCTCACCAGCTAACCTGCATCTTTCTTTTTTTTTTTTTTTCTTTTGAGATGGAGTCTTGCTTTGTCGCCACGCTGGAGTGCAGTGGCACCATCATCTTGGCTCACTGCAGCCTCCGCCTGCCGAGCTCAAGCCATTCTCCTGCCTCAGCCTCCCAAGTAGCTGAGACTACAGGTGTGCACCACCACGCCTGGCTAATTTTTTCTTATGTTTTAGTAGAGACAGGGTTTCACCATATTGGCCAGAATGGTCTTGATCTCCTGACCTTGTGATCCACCCTCCTCAGCCTCCCAAAGTGCTGGGAATTACAGGCGTGAGCCACTGTGCCCCGCCTAACCTGCATCCTGCATCTTTCTAACCTTTTTTTTTTTTCTTTCTTTCTTTTTTTTTTTTTTTAGAGATAGGATCTCATTCTGTTGCCCAGGTTGGAGTGCAGTGGAGCAATCATAGCTCACTGCAGCCTCCAACTCTTGGGCTCAAGATATCCTCCCCATGAGCCTCCAAAGTGCTGGGATTATAGGCATGAGCCACCATGCCGGGTCTCTTTCTGCCTTTCTGATGCAGCAATAAGTAAATGCAGCATGTATTATAGTGGTAAAATCTCATTCTGCCCTTCTCTCTCTTCAGATCTTCTTTAAGCCTCCTGGTCTTTATAATTACCTGCCTTCTAGCTCTCAGGACCTCAGCACAAGGGGTTAGAGACAAGTTTGAAAATTACAGGAACGACTGTGTTTCTATTCCTCTTCCTCACTTCACATTGACCAACTGAGCATGAGGCGTACTCCCAGGGTTTATTCCTCAGAAGCCGGACCCTGCAGTCCTTGTGGGGCTGTGTCTGTGGCTGTTCCTCTCTGCCTTCCTCTCTGGGCTTCTCTTCTTCTATCAAAGGGACAGATGGTGCACTCAGTGAGGGAGGAATGGAGCAGATGTGAGCTGCTATCTTAAGGTTTTCGGGGAGTGGCACAAGGTCTGTCCCCAGGGAAGGCGACATGTGCCCTGCTCCTGCATCCCAGCAGCCTCACTTTTAGCAGACGGCAGTCTTGGTCTTCCTGCAGCCACCCTTCAAATGCCGTGCCATGTGTGGAATTTTCCAGACTTGGGGAAAGATGATTCCCTTCTTGTTTCACACTCGTCTTGCCCGTATTGACCTTTGTGAGATTCTGTATTTGGGAGGAGGGCATGGGATCTTGGTAAAATCATGGAGAAATCTGTCCACTTTTTCTTTTTTGAGACAGCCTTGCTCTGGTCGCCCAGTCTGGAGTGCAGTGGCTCACCTCCCTGCAGCCTCGACCTCCCGGGCTCAAGAGATCCTCCCACCTTAGCCTACCGAGTAGCTGGGACCACAGGCATGTACCACCGCTCCTCGCTAATTTTAGCATTTTTTGTAGAAATGGGGCCTCACTGTGTTGCCCAGGTTGGTCTCAAGCTCCTGGGCTCAAGCGCCTGCCTTAGCCTCCCAGAGTGCTGGGATTGTAGGCCTGAGCCACTGCAGCCGTCTGTCCATTCTGAGACTGAGTCTTTTTAAGCAATTCCAAAGCAATCCCAGGACTATTTAAATCTTTGGGGTGGAGTGCATTTTCTTTTTGGTTTTTAATGAGTTGTCTTTAACCCAGCTTCAACACTGGGAAGATTTCACTTCCTAATCTTCATCCATAGTCCCCTCTCCTCCCTCCACCCATTTTCTTTATCCATTAATATCCTTTCCTGCATGTATTTTTCTTCAGTCTTCAGAGCTCTTTGAAATGTGTTATCTAGTCACCAGAAGCTACTTGGGGACACCTACGCACAAATCCCAGTGTCATGTTATAACCATAAACTTTGACATTTCACATCATAAACTCTGTAGCGAAGCGATCTGCATGAACACGGTTTTCTATTCCCTTCCCCTCCCACCAGGTGGGGGCTGAAACTCCCCACACTGAGGATTAAATTTGTGACTCTGCTTTTTCTTCTCTGCCAAACACCAGTGCTTGCTATCAAGCCTCCTATTCTCCTCGTGTTCCTGGTTCTTTGCAGATTAGAGTTTCCTTCCTCCGTAATAGAAGTTTTGGAGACAGGAAAAATAGCAGCTTCCTGTTCTGCCTGTTTATTATGTTTAATTAACGCCTCTATGGTGATCTCTATTTTTATTGGCCAGGATTCACATTCATATTTGAAACTTAGTTTTTAGTGAAGGTTGGAGTCCAGAATATTTACCATCTTAGGTCTGGCTTTTGTGATTTACCCCCATAAAATAAAGACTCATTTCTGTGACCCAGGAGCAGGTCACAAGTGGCAGTGTATTGTGAAGACGGGTGCAAAAGACACTGAGGTTCCCATCATGGGAGTGAAGAGGCAGATCGGTCACTGATAGTGTCTGCGACAGATAGGTATGTGTGAGAAGCAGAAAGAGAAAGTGATGCTAAGCAGGTTAAGTTTTACACCACATACAAATGTAGACTCCAGGCTGGGCATAGTGGCTCATACTTATAATTCTAGCACTTTGGGAGGCCAAGGCCAGAGGATTACTTGAGCCCAGGAGTTCGAGACCAGCCTGGGCAAAATGGTGAAACCCTGTCTCTATTTTTTAAAAAATACAAAAATTAGGTGGACATGGTGGTGCATGCCTGTAGTCCCAGCTACTTGGGAGGCTGAGGCAGGAGGATCACTCGACAGTCAGCAGTGATCGTGCCACTGCACTCCAGCCTGGGTGACAGAGTGAGACCCTGACTCAAAAAAGAAAAAATGTGGAGTCTAATACACAAGAATCCTTATGCTTTTGAGGACTTTCTTCACCTGGTGGGAAGTAAGAGTGAAAGAAGTGAGTGGCCGCCACATTCAGCGTTGCTACTTTTCCTGCTGTGTGTCTTTCATGAGCTTATTTACATGGGAAATATCCTCAAAGTGCCTCACAGAAAAAGTCTAGTCTTCTGGAAAGTTCTTTACTGCACAGTCTTGGCTAAGTACAGCCTCAACTTCCTGGACTCAAGAGATCCTCCCACCTCAGCCTCCTGAGTAGCTGAGTCCAGAGGCATGTGCCATCATGCTCAGCTAATTTTGTTTATTTTTTGTAGAGATGAGGTCTCATTATGTTGCCCAGACTGGTCTCAAACCGCTGGGTTCAAGTGATCCTCCTGCCTCAGCCTCCCAAAGTCCTGGGAGTACAGGCATGAGCCACGACACCTGGCTGTTCTGTTATCATAACTCGATATCTGTCCGCATCTTCACTTTTATGCATAAATGGAGCTGCTTCTTGCCTGTGGCAATGATAACAGCCACAGTCCACGGGCAACGGGAAGTTCAGCAGATGCCACCTCATCCTGCAAGCATCATCAAGAACTAGCAAGCTGTGGGCGCCCCAACCTCTGTTCTCCCAACCTCATAGCCACATGCATTCTATTGTAAGTAGGGAAAGCCCAATTCCAAATCGCTTAAGGGGAAGAAAAGGAGTTTATTGGCTCACGACATGAAAATCCAAAGGAAAACTAGCTTCAGATCCTGGCGGGATTCAGGGGCTCATCTCCTTTTCTGCATCTCCTCTTTCTGCTTTCCTCTATTTGCAGTCCATGGTTTCTATTCTTACCTCATGGTGGCAAGAGAGTTGCCAGGACCTGGCCAGCTTTTATCCCCTCCTCTCATTAATTCCATTTGGAAAAGTCTGCTTCTCTCTTAAGGGTTTCCAAAAAAAAAAAAGAGTCTGGAGCTGAGTCTGACTTTGACTCAATCTTACTCCGATGCCTGAAATGTGCCTGGAGACAGAGGGGTGCATGCTAATTGGCCAGACCTGGATCACGTGTGCACCCTTAGCACCAGCCCTAAGCCACCTGGTTGGGAGGAAAGCGAAGGTGTAACCTTTAGGGAAGTAAGGGTTCCATTACCAAATAAAACGGAATAGGATGCTGTGCGAGCAAAACAATACACGTACACCATACCCGAGCCACAGCTGTAGTGCCCCATGGAGTAGAAGTTGACCAGTTTGTTCTGACGTATGCAGATTTGTTCCAAAACTTCCAAGACAGATTTGAAATTCAACTCACCCAGTTAAAGTCCCTCCCATCCTCCCTCCTGGGTGGCTGGGCCCATTTCTGCCTGTTTGTGACTCATGTATAACTTCTCCTCTCCAAGTACTATTTCCATCTCTCCCAGATTTTAAAATACTTATGCACACTTTAGGGGGAAAAAAAAAGCTAGACCGTAAATTTATTTGTGGCATGGATATGAATGTTTGGGGAGGGGCAAAGGTTAATAGCAATAATTTGGAAGTCCATAGTTAAGACACACTGTAGCAATCACACTCAAGATTCTGCCATTCCCAAGTACCTGCTCTGGAATTCAGGCACATGCTTAGCCAAGGCTTCACATAAAGTTTCAAGGACAACAAGAAAATTTAATGCTTTATTTTCCCCCCTGTATTCCAGCTTTAATTTATAACACATTTTGGGTAATGATATTTATAAAAGAACCAATTCAAGATTACGTTTCACTTTCTGTGGCCTTGTTAAGAGGACAATCATTCTCACGTTTTGACAACTTAAGCTATTTAGGAAAACGTGAATTTGTAAATCAATTAACAGTAAAGACTCTAGATTGTGGTCCTAATGCCTTTGTCCCTCCTGACTTTCCTACTGGCCCTCAGCCTGCACTTTGCTAAGAAATAAAAAAAGTAAAGCCTGGCTGTTCTTTCAGCCCTGGTCTTACTTGGGGCTCCACTTTCACAGGCCAAGGAGAGAAGCTCATTGATTACTGATTTCCACCCTCCTGCAGTCAAGGAGCCATCAATTTCATTCATTCCTGGCACGCAGGAGTTTCAGGAATAATAACTTAGAAATCATACTTTTTTTTTTTTTGAAACAGAGTCTTGCTCTGTCACCCAGGCTGGAGTGCAGTGGCGCAATCTTGGCTCACCACAACCTCCGCCTCCTGGGTTCAAGCAATTCTCCTGCTTCAGCCTCCACCACATCCGGCTATTTTTTTTGTATTTTTATGAGAGACAGGGTTTCATCATGTTGGCCAGGCTGGTCTCAAACTCCTGACCTCAAGTGATCTACCCGCCTTAGCCTCCCAAAATGCTGGGATTACAGGCATGAGCCACCATGCCCTGCCAGGAACCATATATTTTTATGCTCCTGTTTGACGTTTTCCCATTGAGTTCCTGGGAGTCAGCTGTTGGTTGGTGCAAATTGAGAACCCAGGCTCTTTCTCCCCATTCCCTTTTTGTTCAGGGACCTCTGCCTTTGGACTACATTCCCCTAAGTCCCTCTCTCCCATCATCCTTGCCAGGACAAACCATTCTCTTGAGGGAAATATACCCTGGACCACTTCCCATAGATCTGCCAACACCCTCACCCTAGGGAAGGTCAGACTCTTGGGAGGAGGGACTAGGCAGATGGAGTGAAGGAGGCGTTGCCTAAGTCTTACAGAGTGGTGAATCAAAAATATTTATTTGAAAGAAAATACTTTTTTATTTATTTTATTTTATTTTTTTTAGAGACGGGGTTTCTCCATGTTGGTGAGGCTGGTCTTGAACTCCTGACCTCAGGTGATCCGCCCATCTCTGTCTCCCAAAGTTCTGGGATTGCAGATGTGAGCCACCACACCTAGCCAGGAAAATACTTTTAATTAGACAGGGTGTTGCTGTTATATAATACTTTTCTTCAAATAGAGTTGAAAGAATTATTCCTGAATAAGATCATACATACACTAACATCTAGTTTTCCACATGACAATTTACATTTGGTCTGAATTGTTTCTTATTAATGAAATCTATTTCTACCAGCCAATAGGTATGTCAGTGGCATTATTGAAAGTCAACTTTGGGCCAGACGCGGTGGCTCACTCCTGTAATCTCAGCACTTTGGGAGGCTGAGGCAGGCCGATCACTTGAGTTCAGAAGTTCGAGACCAGCCTGGCCAACAGGGTGAAACCCCGGTCTCCGTTAAAAAAACAAAAAAAAAATTAGCCAGGCCCCTTGTGGCAGGCACCTATAATCCCAGCTATTCCAGAGGCTGAGGCTGGAGAATCGCTGGAACCCGGGAGGCGGAGGTTGCAGTGAGCCAAGATCACACCACTGTACTCCAGCTTGGGAGGCAGAGCAAGACTCCATCTCAAAAAAAGAAAAAGAAAAAAGAAAGTCGTCAACTTTGGACAGGGCATTGTTGAGATCTTGAGGAAGCCACAGAGATGGAGAGAAAGATGGTCCCTTCATAAGATTGGCAGTAGGGAAGAAAGAACCTCGATATGTAAAAGATATCAAAGTCAGATTTTCAGATACACTGTTTTGAGTTTATTTTTATTATTATAATTTAAAGTTGGAGTTTCACTCTGTGGCTGAGCCTGGAGTGCAGTGGTATGATCATAGCTTACTGTAGCCTCTAACTCCTGGGCTCAAGCGATTCTCCTGCCTCAGCCTCCTGGATAAGTGGGAACACAGGTACACGCCACCACATCTGGCCAATTTTGTAAATTTTTCATAGAGACACATCTTGCTATGTTGCCTAGGCTGGTCTCAAGCTCCTGACCTCAAGGGACCCTCCTGCCTTGGCCTCCCAAGATGCTGGGATTACAGGAATGAGCACTGGTTCTTTTCAATTTATTGTAAATGAATGAGGGATGCTGCTTTTTAAGAAGATTTTGGAAAGTTATTGCATACACAAACCTTTACGCTAGAAACTGATGTCAGAGCCCAAGAATACTGTACTTTCAGAGGTCAAAAGTTTATGCAAACATTCCCAGATAGCAGTGCCAGATGTTATGGTTTTTGAGCATTAGAGACGGACTGCCTGCATTTTAGGCAATGTAGACCCCACGTCATTTTAGAATCTGGCTAGATATCTTTTCTTTTCTTTTTTGGAGACAAAGTCTCACTCTGTCACCAGGGAGGAGTGCAATGGCGCGATCTTGGCTCACTGCAGCCTCCAACTCCCTGGTTCAAGCGATTCTCTTGCCTCAGCCTCCTGAGTAGCTGGGATTACAGGCACATGCCACCATGCCCAGCTAATTTTTGTATTATTAATAAAGATGGGGTTTCACTATGTTGGCAAGCATGGTCTCGATCTCCTGATTTCGTGATCCTCCTGCCTCAGCCTCCCAAAGTGCTGGGATTACAGGCATGAGCCACTGCGCCCGGCCTGGCTAGATATCTTTTCTATACGTGATCTAAACTATATGTATAAAGCAGTTATTTCCAACAAGTGGCAACCTGTAATGATACTAACTGTACAAAGTAGTTAATGCATGGAATGAGCGTTATCTGCCATATATCACAGAGCGTTCTGGAGGTCGCAGCACAGGTGTGACTTCAAGGACAAGAAGGCATGCGCAAGGCAGACAAGGAAGACGGGGGGCATTGGCAAAGGTCCTGAAGTGGGAAAACTCAAGGTCAATTCAGGGTTCAAAATGTACTGCCTGCTTATCTGAAGTGGTGTCTCTGGGATGAGCTCAGACTAAAGAGGGTCTTGGGTTGCCTTTTTAAACTTTGGGCCCATATCATTATTCGCAAGAAATACTTGCTGATTTGTTAATTAATCCAGTGTAGCAGAGGTATTTTTTAATTTTTTTAGAAGAGCCTCGCTTTCTCACCCAGGCTGGAGTGCAGTGGCATGATCTCTGCTCAGTGAAAACTCAATCTCCCAGGCTCAAGTGATCCTCCCGCCTCAGCCTCCTGAGTAGCTCGGACCACAGACATGCACCCTGATGCCCAGGTAATTTTTGTATTTCTTGTAGAGATGGTGTCTGTCTGTGTTACCAGGCTGGTCTTGAGCTCAGAGGCATGTATAGACTAACTGAAAGGAAACATTCCTTCAAGGTCGGGCATGATTTTCCACTTTGGCTGAATCTCTTGAGCATCTACTCTGTGCCAAACGTTTTTTTCTACGGACTGGAAATATGGCCAAGAGAGAGACAAAAGCCCTGCCCTGACGGAGCTGATATTTTAGTACAAGTCCGGGTAGCAGACTGCAAGAAGCTGAATAAACAAGCGAATAATGAAGAGCAGCTTAGACAGTGAGATTGTTGGGAAGACCACAGAATGATGTCATACAACTGGGAGGAGGAGGGTTACCTTTAGATGGGGTGGCCAGGAGGATTTTCTTTTTTTCTTTTTTTTGAGACAGGGTCACACTCTGTCACCCATGCTGGAGTGCAGTGGCGCAATCAAAGCTTACTGCAGCCTCAAACTCTTGGACTCAAGGGATCCTCCCACCTTAGCCTCCCAAAGAACTGGGACCACAGGTGCAAGCTGTCGCGCCTGGCAATCTAAAACAACTTTTTTTTGTAATCCCAGCACTTTGAGAGACCAAGGCAGGCAGATCATGAGGTCAGGAGTTCGAGACTAGCCTGACTAACATGATGAAACCTCATCTCCACTAAAAATACAGAAATTAGCCAGGTGTGGTGGTACATGCTTGTAATCCCAGCTGCTCAGGAGGCTGAGGCAGGAGAATTACTTGAAACCAGGAGGCAGAGGTTGCAGGGAGCCAAGATTGTGCCACTGCACTCCAGCCTGGGTGACAGAGCAAGACTCCATCTCAAAAAAAAAAAAAGAGAGAGAGAGAGAAACAAACAATTGTTTTATTTTTCTGGTAGAGAGGAGGTCTCCCATTATTTCCCAGGCTGTTCTCGAACTCCTGGGCTCAAGTGATCCTCCTAACCCCGCTTCCCAAATTTTACAAACGTGACATGATGAAACTAAAGCTCTAAAGGAACACTGGACTCATAAATACCCCTACCCCTACACACAAGGGCCCAAGAGGACTTTGAGTGCCAGACCACACCCTTATTGTTGGGTCTGAGATACCTTTTCTAGGGCTTATGCTAAAACAGTATGTTCCTCCGTTCTGCAAAGGTAGCCTGTATCATTCAGATTAGCTGAGTGATCTTAAGCTGCTCCATCATCCTGCTCTAATTTTCTACTTTCTTACCTGAGAAATAGTGGGGATGGACCAGTTCTTTCAAATTCTTTTGAGTTCTAGCATTCTGGGATTCCATGATTCCTATCATTGCTTTTCATGTTCAGAAATACAGGAAAGGCCGGGCACGGTGGCTCACGCCTGTAATCCCAGCACTTTGGGATGCCACGATAGGAGGATTATCTGAGGTCAGGAGTTCGAGACCATCCTGGCCAACATGGTGAAACCCCATCTCTACTAAAAATACAAAAATTAGCTGAGCATGGTGGTGCATGCCTGTAATCCCAGCTACTTGGAAGGCTGAGGCAGGAGAATCACTTGAACCCAGGAGGCAGAGATTTCAGTGAGTTGAAATTATGTCATTGCACTCCAGCCTGGGCGACAAAAGTAAGACTCTATCTCAAAAAAAAAAAAAAAAAAAAAAGAAAAAGAAAAAAGGAAAGAGGAGGGAGAGGGAGAGGAAGAGGGACATTAGAGCCATCATAGCAGGGTCACTGGGTGTTTGTCGTTGTCCTGGTACCCAGAACTGGGGTGACAGACAAGATGCAACATGCAGCCACTAGCCTCTGAGGCTCTGGGCAGGTCTGAGCTGGCATTCAGAATCGGTGCCTGCTTCTTCCCTGTGCCATCTTATGCTCCAGATGCTGGATTTTCCCCCCTTTTTAATGATTTTTCCAGACTTCCTCGCAGCTGGGCTTCTGGATGGGAGTCGGATTCTGCCAAGTGGATGCTCTCGGTAAAGATTTGGAAAGCAAACGAGAGACAAGGCTGTCTCCCTGCTGCAGGATGTACTGGGCTGCAGGGGTAGCTTCCTTGTGTCTAGTCACTGGCAGGGAGGTTGGCAGGAGCCTGGCTTCCTGATCCCTGCCCTCAGCAAGGGTGCAGGTTCCTAAATGAAACCTCTGCAGGTCGGGCACCATGGCTCACGCCGGTAATCCCAGCACTTTGGGAGGCCAAGATGGGCGAATCACTTGAGGCCAGGAGTTCGAGACCAGCTTGGGAAACATGGTGAAACCCCACTTCTACTAGAAATGTCAAAAAATTAGCTAGGTGTGGTCGCATATGCCTGTAGTCCCAGCTACTCAGGAACCTGAAGCAGGAGAATCGCTTGAATTGGGAGGCAGAGGCTGCAGTGAGCCAAGATCACACTAATGCACTCAAATCTGGGCGACAGCGCGAGACTCGGTCTCAAAAAGGAAAGGAAGGGGAGGGAACGGGACATCTGAAGCACAGCCCAGCTGTCCAACCTTTCTGACTGGGGCATGGAAGCAGCACCCCAGGAGCCCAGGAGATGGGGCTGTTCTGGAAGGTTTTCCTAGACCCCCTCCTCTGTCCCCTTCACAGATTTTCTAAGCACCTAATTTCCTGTAGAGTGTGTAAGAAGCTAGAGAGGTTTCTCTTTCCTTCACTCAAGACCTTACTGATGGAGGTGTTAACCTATGTTCAGAAAAAGCAAAAGCTCTTTCAGACTGTGATGACTAAGTTTTAAATGTACTAGCCAGGTATGGTGGCTCATGTGTGTCATCCCAGAACTTTGGAAGGCTGAGGCAGGAGGATCAGTTGAGCCCAAGAGTTTGAGACCAGCCCAGGCAATGTAGTAAGACCCTACTCTACAAAAGAAAGAAAGAAAGAAAGAATATTAGCCAGGCATGGTGGAGTAGTCCCAGCAACTGCAGAGGCTAAGGTGGGAGGATCGTTGGAGCCCAGGAGCTCAAGGCTGAGGTGAGCTGTGATTGCACCACTGCACCCCAACCTGGGCAACATAGTAAGACCCCATCTCAAAAATAACGTACTACTTACATCTTTGGTTCCAAATCAATAGGAGATCCGCAGTTTCCAGGAACAGCAGCTCCCCACGTGAAGGACCTCTGCTTAACCCAAGAATATAAAAAGGCTTCAGGTATATTTAAATTGGAACTATTTGCCCTACATTCAAACACATTGCTGGGCAGAGGGGTTAACAGCCAGCATTTATAACATTAAATGAGAAATGCCACTGACTTACCAACATTCAAGACAGAAAATCCATTTGTAAAACCAAGGAGTCAAATTCATACATAAAATCAGAACTTTTGTGAGGTATGGTGGCTCATGCCTGTAATCCCAGCAGTTTGGGAGGCTGAGGTGGGTGGATCATGAGGTCAGGAATTCGAGACCAGCCTGGCCAATATGGTGAAACCCTGTTTCTACTAAAAAATATAAAAATTAGCCAGGAGTGGTAGCATGTGCCTGTAGTCCTAGCTACCTGGGAGACTGAGGGAGGAGAATCACTTGAACCTGGGAGGCGGAAGTTGCTGTGAGCCGAGATGGTGCCACTGCATTTCAGCCTGGGGGACAGAGCGAGACCCTGTCTAAAAACACACACACACACACACACACACACACACACACACACACACACACA